>NW_028176639.1:12500-13922 GCF_949987555.1 Borostomias antarcticus | reverse complement strand
AGAACTCTTGCCACACTTTTCTTTTTTTAAACGGCCTCCATCTTGGTTTAAAACAACAGTGGCTCCATTCACATCCACCACAGCCTCCTTCTCTATGGAATTCTCCGGCTAGCATCCTCAGAGCCTTGCCACTGGACTCCGGGGTTTATCTGTAACTTGAAACACTCTCGAAACTGCGCCCGTTTCTGATGACAGGAGACAATCTGCTGATTTATTCATTGACCTCTTTGTTTATTTATTTACTTACTTACTCTCTCTCTCTCTCTCTCTCTCTCTCTCTCTCCGTTCATGTCCGTGCCAGATGTATAATGCAATCAGGCCTTAATGAAAGGGGAGCAAACGGGAGCTCTCACAAGCCAATCAAACCTATCAGTCAACAGAGACCCACCATAGTCATAGTTCATAGGAAATAGAGTCCAAGATTGTAGTTATTGTAGCTAACAGTACAGTACTGAGGGAGAGTTAGATAGATAGATAGATAGATAGATAGATAGATAGATAGATAGATAGATAGATAGATAAATAGATAGGTAGATAGGTAGGTAGATAGATAGATAGATAGATAGATAGATAGATAGATAGATAGATAGGTAGGTAGGTAGATAGATAGATAGATAGATAGATAGATAGATAGGTAGGAGATAGATAGATAGATAGATAGATAGATAGGTAGGTAGGTAGATAGATAGATAGATAGATAGATAGATAGATAGATAGATAGATAGATAGATACAGTAGATAGATACTTTACGTGAACATTGTGTGAATCCGTGTAGCGTCGTTACGCTAGCTAGCGCTCACCAAGCTAGCGGTGCTAACGGAGCAGGTCCTAGCGTTGGTGCTTCCTGCTCTTCAGATATTCGAGGGGTAGCTGGTGCGTTTAACCACGCAGGACACTTGATCCCACAACGGGAGGAAGCTCTGGCTTCGTCTTTAGGCCTTAAGGCTCACAGTCTGTCAGCGTATTATCACGTTAACGGCGCCGTGTTTTTGCCGCTCCTAATTGAAACCGGAGCCGGTGAGCGACACTTGCACGCAGTATGAATGGCGTGCGGTTTGGAAACGGGAGCGGATGAGCGGCGAGCTCCCACCGCGCCGTGATCGCAAGGACGTCACGCTCGTTAAGACGTAAACAACGGAGCGCCGAGCAGGGATGGACACCGGGAGGGGGGGGATTTGTCGTGTCTGTATTAATCTGTTGCCCCATATTGGCACCACGACAGCAAATCCTTGTAAATCTCCAAATCTGTTCGCGAGAACATGAAGAGCTGAGGCCCCGACGTAAACAGACTCTAGACAGGTGGCGGGGGAACGCAAACTCTTTTGATTTCGCAGGTTTGGCGCGGGATTAACGAGCGCGACGCGGAACGCGTCTGTTCTCGTCTTTTTTTCCGCGCCCCCCGGAAACTTAAAAAAAACAAA
>NW_028176640.1:229403-265256 GCF_949987555.1 Borostomias antarcticus | reverse complement strand
TGACCTTCAGGTTTTGAAAACCCTCCTGCGAAGGCGTCCGAAGGATGATGAGGCTTTATTGATGCGGGTGTGTATTTCCGTGTCAAGGGAGCAGCATGAGGACAGAGTGGAGCCGAGGTAAGTAAAGTGATCCACGGTGTCCACTCCGCCTGCGCCTGTTCCCAGGGCAGATTGGTCTTCGGGGTTTACCCCCCTAGCCACTTTACCCCCCCCGGGTTAACCCAAGAGGCTGTGGGGCTGCCTTCTTCCGCCTTTGCAGCCGTTGTGGTGGTTCTCCCACCCACCATCTTCCGCCTGCTCTGCCGTTGAGGACTTCAGGATAACTCTTGGTCTGACCTCTACCCTTCGACCTGTTCGGCTTGGGTGACCCTGCCAGGAGTACGAGACTCCCGCTGACCTAGCTCTAGGGGTCATGGAGATGCGGTCATGCCCCACCACGATAAGGTGCTGATCTCATCGAGACACCAATACCATACATACATACATACACACACACACACACACACACACACACACACACACACACACACACACACATACATACATACATACATACACACACACACACACACACACACACACACACACACACACACACACACATACATACATACATACATACACACACACACACACACACATACACACACACACACACACACACACACATACACACACACACACACACACACACACACACACACACACACACACACACACACACACACACACACACACATACATACATACATACATACACACACACACACACACACACATACACACACACACACACACACACACACACACACACACACACATACATACATACATACATACATACATACATACATACATACATACATACATACATACATACATACATACATACATATACAGCTGGGCACAGCTGTTTGACTGAGAACACAACCCACCATCTGACCCTCAGCAAACCGGGATATGAACCAGTGACCTTTTGGTTTCTGGCCTCTTCTCTGGCTGCCTTGCGTACCTATCTTCCTCACAGCACCAAATACACACACATGAGACTGGAGATCAGAATGAAGAATTGAACCTACCACAACGTCTCTTCTGAAGGGCATCTCTCTCTTTCATCAGGGTGTTGTAACTGGTCTCTAGCTGGTCTTTCTCTCTGGTCAGGTTGTTGTAACTGGTCTCTAGCTGGTCTCTCTCTCTGGTCAGGTTGTTGTAACTGGTCTCTAGCTGGTCTCTCTCTCTGGTCAGGTTGTTGTAACTGGTCTCTAGCTGGTCTCGCTCCACAGTGTCTGTTGAGGAGTGACAAAAATCACGATAAATTCCACATACTATATTACTGTCATCAACAAAGATTTTAAACATAGATGTTTTTTTATAATGTGTATCTAATGAAAATGGCTATATATTATTCCAAAATTATTTTCTAAGAGATGTACTAGTGTACTCACAGTGGACTACCAGGCCTATGATCCCAGCCAGTAGGAGAACACACAGCAGCCCCAGACACACTGCAGCAACTCTGCAGAGACTCCCAGCACCTAAGCACAGAGATCACTCTTACTGTGTGTGTGTGTGTGTGTGTGTGTGTGTGTGTGTGTGTGTGTGTGTGTGTGTGCACGTATTTGTGTCTGTTAGGTGGGTGTGCACGTGTGTTTGTGTGTGTATTTTGTGTCTATGTTACTGTATGTGTGTGCACAGGTGATTTTACCCTCTGAGAGTAAGGGGGGCAACATTTTGATGTGAGAAAAAAAACCCAGTTCTGCCATCCCGTCCGCGTCTACGCGTTTCGCAACCCAGTTTAGCGATAACACCATTGAGTTTAGGGTTAAGGTTAACCTTAACCTTAACCCTCACCCTCACCCTCACCCTCACCCTCACCCTAACCCTAACCCTACACCTGACCCTCACCCTCACCCTAACCCTAACCCTAACCCTAACCCTAACCCTAACCCTCACCCTACACCTAACCCTAACCCTACACCTGACCCTCACCCTCACCCTCACCCTCACCCTCACCCTCACCCTCACCCTCACCCTCACCCTCACTCCAACCCTAACCTCTATGGTGTTCTTGCTAAACTGGGTTGCGAAAAGTAATCTTGCGTCCCGTCCCATCTATTTACAAAGAATGCCAGTTGTGAACAGTCCTATAAGAAATCTGTATGACAATTCAATATGCACAACGCATCAAACTTCATCTAGACACCACGAGCATGTCAATATGACTTTATGACCGAGCACTAGGCCATACCCAACATCACAACATCAAACTGCATCTGTGCACGTAGAGCAGAGAGTGTAGGCTATCACACACACAGGCAGCCCTGCAGCCTTCCAAATAGGCTATGCCATGTCGGTAGCACAACAGTAACTAAATTAAGCATAGCTTCGATAGCCTCTGGAGCACTTCTGCATTCGATTGCACCTGCTGCGCTGTCATTTCGAGTGGTAGCTTCTTCATTAGCATTGACAGTTTTTTTTATATTTTTTTTTATGAATAAGTGGTCAATTGTTTTTATATCTCTTTTCTCCATTGTAAGCAGGTTGGCTAGTTGTAGCTTGTTAAGCACTGAGCAGTACAGTCAGACTCAGATCTCATTTTTTTAAGGTAACAGATCAAACCAGAAATAGTTGAGGTCGACGGACGAGTTGTGCCATTGGTGGATTATGAATATATTCATTAAAAAAAAAAAAAAAAATGTTTTAAAGGTAGCCTAGTTTAAGTTATAAATAAACTTTTAAAATAAATGATGACCTAACACAAACTGGTACAAATCCACATTTTTTAAAATAATAAATGTGTTAATTAGTAAAAAAAAAAAGAAAAAGAAAAACTTCTTCTTTTTTTAAAGAATTTGAGCAGAGTTGCCCCCCCTGCCCCCCCTATAACATCGCCCATGTGTGTGTGTGTGTGTGCATGTGTGTGTGTGTGTGTGTGTGTGCATCTGCATTACCTGAGTGATGATCTCCTGCTGTGTTCTCTGGCGTAGCATCCAGAACGCTTGAGCCGGGGCCATGACCTCTGAGGATGTCATCATTAGCATAGATGTCCTCCATCGCCATCTCCCTTCTGTTGGACTTCACCTTCTTCGTCATGTCTGGTTTGTTATACAGTAGATATCCTCAGAAATCTTTGTAGACCTTCCAAAGTTCTGTCACTATGCTACAACTTCACTACAACTCTACTACCACAACTACACCGTCAGGGCTGTACGACAACTATGCTACAACTTCACTACAACTCTACTACCACAACTACACCGTCAGGGCTGTACGACAACTATGCTACAACTTCACTACAACTCTACTACCACAACTACACCGTCAGGGCTGTACGACAACTATGCTACAACTTCACTACAACTCTACTACCACAACTACACCGTCAGGGCTGTACGACAACTATGCTACAACTTCACTACAACTCTACTACCACAACTACACCGTCAGGGCTGTACGACAACTATGCTACAACTTCACTACAACTCTACTACCACAACTACACCGTCAGGGCTGTACCACAACTATGCTTCAACGCTCCCAGTCTCTCAGGGGGATCTGTCAGCAGGTCCGTCTCTCTCAGAGTGTGAGAGGGCTGGATGGTGTGAACTGGTTTAATCACAGTCTGTGTCACCCGTCATTCAGACAGGAAGGAAGTTATGAAGGGCATTTTGACAAACAGCTGTTCAGTTCCATGCTATAGTTTAACAGTATGTCTACAGTACGTGTTACTGTGTTACTTTGACTTTTGATGCAAAGAAAATTAAACGATTATGTGTGCAGTACATGTGCATTGTGTATGATAAAGTATATCTGTAGAGTACATGGGTGATTTTATAGGGGGGGAAGTGCCTTTTAAACTAATTAACACATTTATTAAATACAAAATTGTGGTTTGTACCAGTTTGTGTTAGGTCATCATTCATTTTAAAAGTGTATTTAGTACTTAAACTAGGCTACCTTTAAAAAAAAAAAAAAAAAATCATAATCCACCAATGGCACAACTCGTCCGTCGACCTCAACTATTTCCGGTTTGATCTGTTACCGCAAAAAAAAGAGAACTGACTGTACTGCTCAGTGCTCAACAAGCTACAACTAGCCAACCTGCTCACAATGGAGAAAAGAGCTATAAAAACAATTGACCACTTCCTTCATAAAAAAAAAAAAAAAACTGGCAATGCTAACGAAGAAGTGTGAGAGGGCTGGATGGTGTGAACTGGTTTTACCACAGTCTGTGTCACCATCATTCAGACAGGAAGGAAGTTATGAAGGGCATTTTGACAAGAAGCAGTTCAGCTCCATGCCATAGTTTAACAGTATGTCTACAGTGTGTGTGCTATTAAAATTGGTAATAAGAGAACAAAGTATTTCTTCAAACAGTACCGTGGGGTGAAAGAGGGGTGCAGTTTGAGCCCCACCCTCTTCAACATTTATATTAATACATTTGCGGAACAACTGCAACAATCCACAGCCCCGGGTGTGACCCTGCAGGACACTGAGGTCAAGTGACCTGGTCCTCCTGTCTCCCTCCACAGAGGGCTTGCAGCAGAGCCTGGACATCCTCCACAAGTTCAGCAAAACATGGGCATTACCCATAAACATGGAAAAGACCAGAATATTGACCTTTCAAAAAAACTTCAGAAAACAAATTCACACTAGGACACACAGAAATTGAACACACAAAACATTAGGCTATACATATTTAGGTTTAATTATCAATTCCACTGGACACTTGAAAATGGCGGTAAATGAGCTAAGAAGGGCCTTTTATGCCATCAAAAGAAAAATTCCAATTGACATTCCAATCAGGACCTGGCTCAAAATTCTAAATTCAGTCATCAAACCAATAATGTTGATGTGCAATATTAGCTGCTAAATATCTTGATAGTTACCATACAATAAGAGAAACTAATTCCTGAAATGAATGTAAGTGTAGTTTATATGTATCTGTATTCTGTAGAAATGAATGAAAGTGTAGTTTATATGTATCTGTATTCTGTAGAAATGAATGAAAGTGTAGTTTATATGTATCTGTATTCTGTAGAAATGAATGAAAGTGTAGTTTATATGTATCTGTATTCTGTAGAAATGAATGAAAGTAGTTTATATGTATCTGTATTCTGTAGAAATGAATGAAAGTAGTTTATATGTATCTGTATTCTGTAGAAATGAATGAAAGTGTAGTTTATGTATCTGTATTCTGTAGAAATGAATGAAAGTGTAGTTTATATGTATCTGTATTATGTAGAAATGGGTGAGTATGTGTATGTATGTATTTATATAACCTACATGCATACACATAATCATCTATCATTATTATTATTATATCAGCTCCCCATGTCATTCCTTATAGTTAATTGTTGCCAAATGGTTTTGAATTGTATTGTCAATATTTTTGTATAATATTATTATTTAATGAACTAATCATTTTGTGTAATGCTTTGGCAAAATAGATGTTTATCTATCATGCTAATAAAGCTTATTTGAATTTGAATATAGGTGTAATATAATCTCTTTTCCCAGGGTCTTAGTTAGAATTCATGCTGCTGAGTTTTGAATAATGTAAGTTGCGGTCGAGCAATAGTTTTTTTTGGCAGACCTGTATAAAGTGTAGTCTAAAGTATAAAGTCTATAAAGTGTAATAATCTAATGGTAACAGTAGCATAGCCTACCCCGTCCACAGCATGACTGAGACCCCGCCCACATGACTGAGACCCCGCCCACATGACTGAGACCCCGCCCACATGACTGAGACCCCGCCCACATGACTGAGACCCCGCCCACAGCATGACTGAGACCCCGTCCAGCATGACTGAGACCCCGCCCACATGACTGAGACCCCTCCCACAGCATGACTGAGACCCCGCCCACAGGAACACGGATGTTCATGAGAACAGACTTTGTTCTGTATGTTTTGTTCTCTCATCCACACATACAGAGTGTTTGATCACTGAAAACAGATCTTTTTAGGGGGAGAATAAATCTACTGGGGCAAATAGTTTGACTTCCACCTCTCCGTAATGCTGAGAGGTCCAAAGAAGGACTGCACCGCAAATGTGGGTTCTGGACCAGGCCCGGTAGAACTAGCACTTCTGGACCAGCAGAACTAGCGCTTCTGGACCAGCAGAACTAGGGCTTCTGGACCAGGCCCGGCAGAACTAGCGCTTCTGGACCAGCAGAACTAGCGCTTCTGGACCAGCAGAACTAGGGCTTCTGGACCAGGCCCGGCAGAACTAGCGCTTCTGGACCAGCAGAACTAGCGCTTCTGGACCAGGCCCGGCAGAACTAGCGCTTCTGGACCAGGAGAACTAGCGCTTCTGGACCGGCAGAACTAGGGCTTCTGGACCAGGCCCGGCAGAACTAGCGTTTCTGGACCAGGCCCGGCAGAACTAGCGCTTCTGGACCAGGCCCGGCAGAACTAGCGCTTCTGGACCGGGCAGAACTAGGGCTTCTGGACCAGGCCCGGCAGAACTAGCGCTTCTGGACCAGGAGAACTAGCGCTTCTGGACCGGCAGAACTAGGGCTTCTGGACCAGGCCCGGCAGAACTAGGGCTTCTGGACCAGGCCCGGCAGAACTAGGGCTTCTGGACCAGGCCCGGCAGAACTAGCGCTTCTGGACCGGCAGAACTAGCGCTTCTGGACCAGGCCCGGCAGAACTAGCGCTTCTGGACCAGGCCCGGCAGAACTAGGGCTTCTGGACCAGGCCCGGCAGAACTAGGGCTTCTGGACCGGCAGAACTAGGGCTTCTGGACCAGGCCCGGCAGAACTAGGGCTTCTGGACCAGGCCCGGCAGAACTAGCGCTTCTGGACCAGGAGAACTAGCGCTTCTGGACCGGCAGAACTAGGGCTTCTGGACCAGGCCAGGCAGAACTAGGGCTTCTGGACCAGGCCCGGCAGAACTAGCGCTTCTGGACCAGGCCCGGCAAAACTAGCACTTCTGGACCGGCAGAACTAGCGCTTCTGGACCAGGCCCGGCAGAACTAGTGCTTCTGGACCAGGCCCGGCAGAACTAGCGGATGGTGGGACCATTTCCAGAGTGGCTCTGTAATTGCTGAAGAATGGCAGGAACATTTTGGGATGTCCAGAGCATCACTCTGAAGACTTTTATCTCCCTCCTTTTCCTTGTTGTGGACGCTGATATTTTCTAAAAAACTTGGTGTGGATAAAGTTGGGTTTTTTTTTACCGGAAGGGAGTAAAATAAATCTCCATGTTGGTGTGAATGTGGCCTGAGAGAGAGAAGTGTTCTTAAAACAAAGATCACAGAACTGTATCACCTGCCTCTAATAACATCACATCTCTCTCACAGATCCAGTAGAGACCGTGATCACATTGAAAGTCAGCCCATTTATTCACAGGATCTGGATATGCTGGGTGGATACAAGCACAGTCCTGTTCCCCATGTTTACTACCACTATTATCAGGCTGACGGTCGTACCTACCTCCACCATCGTGCCAGTACCAGTACCTACAGGGTTAAACAACAACACACAACCAGACAGTCACACACTGAGGGAGGTACCAGTACCTACAGGGTTAAACAATAACACACAACCAGCCAGTCACACACTGAGGGAGGAACCAGTACCTACAGGGTTAAACAACAACACACAACCAGACACTCACACACTGAGGGAGGAACCAGTACCTACAGGGTTAAACACACACACACAACCAGACACTCACACACTGAGGGAGGTACCAGTACCTACAGGGTTAAACAACAACACACAACCAGACACTCACACACTGAGGGAGGTACCAGTACCTACAGGGTTAAACAACAACACACAACCAGACACTCACACACTGAGGGAGGAACCAGTACCTACAGGGTTAAACAACAACACACAACCAGACACTCACACACTGAGGGAGGTGGGATCACATCATCCTTCTGTCTGGGATCATAATGATTAGAAATCACTAGACTCACAGAGGACGAGACGGAGGGAGATGTTCAGAGTGGCTTGTAGGACACACAGCAGCCCAAAGCTCAAAACAACCAGCCTGAAGAGTCTAAATCCTGTGGGACAAACACACACACACACACACACACACATATACAGGCACACATACACACACGAACACGAACAGACACACACAGACACACACACACACAGAGTTGTTTGAAATGTTTTGTTTTTCTTGGCATAATGATTGGAAGGTGGCCAAAGCAGCTTGTATGATCTGTCCTACCTGACTGTGGGGTCTCCTCTGGGGTCCTGGTTTGAACATCCTTGGTTGGATCATCAGAGAGGTTTATATCCTCCACCTCCATCTCTCCATGACCTCTAAACACCGCCATCCCTACCAGCTCTACTGGCTACTGTAGAATAGATATCAGCTCTACTGGGTACTGTAGAATAGATATCATCTCTACTGGTTACTGTAGAATAGATATCAGCTCTACTGGTTACTGAAGAATAGATATCAGCTCTACTGGTTACTGAAGAATAGATATCAGCTCTACTGGTTACTGAAGAATAGATATCAGCTCTACTGGTTACTGTAGAATAGATATCAGCTCTACTGGTTACTGTAGAATAGATATCAGCTCTACTGGCTACTGTAGAATAGATATCAGCTCTACTGGTTACTGAAGAATAGATATCAGCTCTACTGGTTACTGTAGAATAGATATCAGCTCTACTGGTTACTGTAGAATAGATATCAGCTCTTAAAGACAGTGTGGAACGGTGACTCCTCCTTCTTTTCTTCTTTAGTTCTTTCTGTGTCTCTTGTTCTTTTTATCACCGTCTTCCTCAACGTCACCAATCGTGTCAGCAGTGTGAAACCACATAGATATAGATACACCCACAGTCAAGCCAACGTGATCTCTCAGTATGTCTCCATATTTAGACATGCATCTGATAACCTGGGTCTTAAATGTTCAGTGTATTTACACCCTCCCTCAGTCCCAGCCTGCTATGTCTTACTGTATTTCACTAATCTGACCTGTGACATGACATGATTCTAATATGTGGCTTAAATAACTTAAATATTTATATTCAATAATCATATTAATTAATCACAAGCAGACACACTGTAAATAAAAAACTGAGCCATTCCCATCCTTTAATAGACAATAAACAGACACACTAGTTGTGTGTGTGTGTGTGTGTGTGTGTGTGTATACACTTAATGTACAGTTGTGCATGATGTGCAGAAACGTGTTTGTGTACGTGGGCCTGTGTGTGTTTGTGTGTGCGTATGTGTATGTGTGTATGTATGTATGTGTGTGTGTGTGTGTGTGTGTTTGTGTTTGTGCGTGTGTGTGTGTGTGTGTGTGTGTGTGTGTGTGTGTGTGTTGGTATTGTTTCCTGTCAGGTCTCAGTGATCTCTGAGGCTCTTAACCACAGGGAGGTTCAGAACAGCGTGCTAGAGTTTGGGGTTGAGAACAGCGTGCTAGAGTTTGGGGTTGAGAACACCGTGCTAGAGTTTGGGGTTGAGAACAGCGTGCTAGAGTTTGGGGTTCAGAACAGCGTGCTAGAGTTTGGGGTTGAGAACAGCGTGCTAGAGTTTGGGGTTCAGAACAGCGTGCTAGAGTTTGGGGTTCAGAACAGCGTGCTAGAGTTTGGGGTTGAGAACAGCGTGCTAGAGTTTGGGGTTCAGAACAGCGTGCTAGAGTTTGGGGTTGAGAACAGCGTGCTAGAGTTTGGGGTTGAGAACACCGTGCTAGAGTTTGGGGTTGAGAACACCGTGCTAGAGTTTGGGGTTGAGAACACCGTGCTAGAGTTTGGGGTTGAGAACACCGTGCTAGAGTTTGGGGTTCAGAACACCGTGCTAGAGTTTGGGGTTGAGAACACCGTGCTAGAGTTTGGGGTTGAGCTGAACGTCTCTTTCTCACCATCGTTTGTCATTTCTCAACATGTGATAGATAATCAACTTTAATAGGTCAAGAATAAAAAATATATTCTTACTACAGAAAAGGAAAGGGAGTTTGAACCCGTTTGGTAGATGTCCCCAAAGTGAGGGCAAGCTGTGATGACAGTCAGCATGGCCTGGAGTTCACAGCTCAGCTCGACTCCCAGCTCAAATCACACGTGTGGTAACGGCTACGTTGGCCTAACCTCCTTTTTCACTACAGAGGTCTCCTCAGGACAGAGACAGGCTGAGGTCTCCTCAGGACAGAGACAGGCTGAGGTCTCCTCAGGACAGAGACAGGCTGAGGTCTCCTCAGGACAGAGACAGGCTGAGGTCTCCTCAGGACAGAGACAGGCTGAGGTCTCCTCAGGACAGAGACAGGCTGAGGTCTCCTCAGGACAGAGACAGGCTGAGGTGTCCTCAGGACAGAGACAGGCTGAGGTGTCCTCAGGACAGAGACAGGCTGTTGTTCACATAGCAGAACCCCATCTAACATAAACCACCACTGTTTCTCTATTTGAATGTCAAAAAATATATAAAGTGTGTGTTTTTAATTTAACAAAAAAAAACTATAATTAACTATAAATGGAGCTGGCAGAGCACAGGCCTCCACCCATGAATGCATGTTGTGTCTCTGTGCTCGCTCACGTGTTTAACCCCACTGTGTGGCGGCCTTCCTCCTGCTCAGCTGGGAACAGAACCGGTCTAATAAAGATCAAAGATGCTCTGTGGAAGAGTTTGCCTCTGGGGAAGCTCTCCAGTCAAAACAGGTCTCCTAAATCACCCCCAAAAAGTGTCTTTGAATGGAAGGACAGACACGCACCACTGAGCTTATATTTGTCACGATGCTAACTTAAGAGTACTGAGTTTAAGTACAGGACGCTGAGCATAGGAGCCAAAAACAAACTTGCTTTAATCCAAAAGAAGGTCCCACAAGGGTAACAAAGGTACAGGCGTATCCTAGAAACATATGAGGCTCGAATGCATGGCAAAACACAGACACCTCTTAAATACAGGTGCATGCAATCAGCAACCAAACAGGTGAACCCACTTAGGGTGAGCCAAGCCCAAATCAGTCCACAAAATCCAAGTACGGTGCACTCTGCCGCCATCTGCTGGACATCTTGGGACACTATGGCGCAGTGCTGACAGTGCCCCCCTCCCGACGACCACCTCCAGGTGGGCCAGGTTTGAGAGGGTGGGCGCGGTGAAAGGCGCGGATGAGGCCAGGATCCAGGACGTGCCGGGAGGGCACCCATGAGCGCTCCTCCGGGCCGTAGCCCTCCCAGTCTATCAGGTACTGGAGGCCCCGCCCCCACCGCCGGGAATCCAGCAGCCTCCGGACGGTGTAGACCGGGCCACCAGCGATGACCCGCGGAGGGGGCGGCAGCGGGGCAGGCCTGGACAAGGGTGAGGAGAATAGAGGTTTCAATAAGGAGACATGGAACACCGGTCTCACCCGGAGAGTCCTAGGAAGTTTGAGTTTGTAAGCCACCGGGTTAACCCTCCTCTCCACAGGAAACGGGCCGATGAACCGGGGAGTGAACTTGGTGGCTGTGCGCAGAGGCAGGTTCTTGGTGGAGAGCCACACTTTCTGTCCAGGGCGGAACGTCGGGGTAGGCCGTCTCCTGCGATTGGCCTGGATTCGATGGCGTTCGGTGGTGCGCGTAAGCGCAGCACGGGCCTTTTTCCAGGCCTGGCGGCACCTGGCCACAGCAGCATCCGCAGAGGGGACCGCAGACTCGGACTGTTGAGAGGGAAAAAACGGTGGGACAAATCCATACTGAACCTCAAAAGGGGACATACCGGTGGATGACCCACTCAGTTGGTTGTGGGCGATTTCAGCCCACACCAGCTTCCGACTCCAGGCACCCGGATTGGATGAGACCATACAGCGCAAGTATTTCTCCAGTTCCTGGTTCACACGTTCCGTCTGTCCATTACTCTCGGGATGATAGCCTGAAGAAAGACTGACAGATGTTTCAAACAAGGACCAAAATGCACACCAATACTTGGACATGAATTGGGGGCCTCTATCAGAGACAATGTCACTTGGGATGCCATGGTAACGCACCACCTCCCGGACCACCACATCGGCGGTTTCCTTCGCTGAAGGCAGCTTAGGTAAAGGGACAAAGTGGGCAGCTTTAGAGAACCGGTCCACGATTACAAAAATCACAGTGTTGCCATCAGAAGGTGGTAGGCCTGTGATGAAATCCATCGAAATGTGGGACCATGGTCGATATGGGACCGGCAGGGGGTGAAGCAGGCCTGCCGGGGCTTGGTTCCCTGACTTCTGTGTAGCACAGACTGTACATGCGTGGACATATTCCTCAATGTCGCTTCTCATGCGCGGCCACCAAAAGTGGCGGCTAACTAGCTCTACCGTGCGGGCAGTCCCCGGATGCCCCGTCACTGGTGAGTCATGTCCCCACTGTAGAACATCAGAGCGGGCGTTGAGTGGGACATACAGATGGCCCAGGGGTACTCCACCAGGACCCGGATCCTCCTCTTGCGCACGCCGGATGGCGTCCTCCAGGGCAAGCGTCACCTGTCCCACCACACAGCTGGGGGGAATGATGCACTCGGGGACAGGGTCAGTAACATCAATGTCATACTGTCGTGATAAGGCATCAGCCTTGGCGTTCTTGGTTCCGGGGCGAAACGTGATGATAAACCTGAATCGGGTGAAAAACAGAGCCCACCTGGCTTGTCGGGGGTTCAGGCGTTTGGCTCCACGGATGTACTGGAGGTTTTTATGATCCGTGATGACAGTGAATGGGTGGCGTGCTCCTTCTAGCCAGTGTCTCCATTCCTCAAGCGCCCGTAGGATGGCCAACAGCTCCCTGTCACCGGCGTCGTAGTTCCTTTCAGCGTCACTGAGCTTGCGAGAGAAAAAGGCACACGGGTGAGTCTTATTGTCCATACCTGACTTCTGGGAAAGCACGGCTCCAACTCCAGAACCGGACGCGTCCACCTCCAATACAAACGGTAGGGTAGGGTCAGGATGCCTCAGCAGGGGAGCCGACGTGAACTGAGCCTTGAGGTGCTCGAATGCCGCTTGTGCCTCTGGGGTCCATCTGAGTTTGGTCGGTGCTCCACGGGTCACTGCTGTGATGGGTGCTACAATGGAGCTGAAACCTCGGATGAAACGACGATAGAAGTTAGCAAATCCCACAAAACGTTGTACCTGTTTGAGAGTGGTAGGAACCGGCCAGTCCAGTACTGCTTGCACCCTGGATTGGTCCATGATCACACCGTCAGGGGAGATGACATACCCCAAAAAGGAGGTGCGTGTAACATGGAACTCACACTTCTCTAGTTTGACAAACAGCTGATTGTCCAGTAACCGCTGTAGGACCTGCCGGACGTGCTGACGATGTTCTGTAAGGGACTTGGAGAAGATGAGCACATCATCGAGGTAAACAAACACACTGCGGTTGAGGAAGTCTCTGAGCACGTCGTTTAAAAAGGCTTGGAACACAGCGGGTGCATTAGTCAGACCAAACGGCATCACATAGTATTCATAATGTCCACTAGGGGTGCTAAATGCAGTCTTCCACTCATCATTCTCTCTGATGCGGACCAAATGGTAAGCGTTCCGCAGGTCTAGTTTGGTGAACACTGTAGCTCCTCCAAGGAGGTCAAAAGCAGAAGACATGAGTGGCAACGGATATTTGTTTTTCACTGTGATGTTGTTCAGTGCTCGGTAGTCTATGCATGGTCGTAGACCACCATCTTTCTTGGGTACAAAGAAGAATCCTGCTGACACGGGTGAGGTCGAGGGCTTAATAAGCCCATTGGTAAGGGACTCACTAATGTAATCCTCCATGGCCTGAGTCTCTGGGACGGAGAGAGGGTACAGTCGTCCCCGGGGGGGAATAGTGTTAGGCAACAGGTCAATGGCACAGTCATAAGATCTGTGAGGGGGTAGTTCTGTAGCTCTAGTCTTACTAAACACTTCAGCTAAGTCATGATACTCGGCAGGGACTGAAGTGAGCTCAGGAGATGAACAGGCAGCGGAACACTCCATCACAGGTGTAAAATGATTGGCTGAAACACACTCTGAGCTCCATGACAAAATTGCCCCAGTGGACCAATTGATTAGGGGGTTGTGCTTCTGGAGCCAGGGAAACCCTAGTACCACCATGTCATGGTGGGATTCGACTAAAGCCAAAGAGATAGTCTCTTTATGTGAACCAATCTGTAGCGATAAGGGGCGCGTCATGTAGTTGATCTTACCGGAGCCTAGGGGTCGTCCGTCGAGTGCCTGTATTCTCACAGGATTGGGAAGAGCCATGACCGGTAGACCGAGGCGTGTGACCAGAGCAGAGTTCATCAGATTCTCCTCTGAACCGGAATCGATCAGCACAGTGATTGGGATGTTCTCAGGGTTCTCTGGGGTCCAGGTGAGTTGAGCACTCAGGGATAGGCGCTTAGCTGGGTTGGGGGACTGAGATCGGACCAAACTGCTCACTAAGCTGTCCCCTTCCCCTAATGAGCGTTTTCGTTTCCCTGCAGCTGGGGGCATCGGTCTCTGTAATGACCAGCCTCACCGCAGTAAAGACAGCATCTCTCTCTGCGGCGACGCTCTCTTTCAGCAGGTGTGATGCGGTACCTGCCTATCTCCATAGCCTCCGCTTGAGTGGGCTGAGCAGCGGGAGCTGACGCGCTCTGTGGCGAACACACTTGGGGCTGTGCGGAGTTGGGAAGCCTGCGCTCACGCCTCCTTTCGCGTATGCGCTGATCGAGGCAGATAGAGGTGGTAATGAGCTCATCTAAAGTGGCACCCCACTCCCGACTAGCCAAATCATCTTTGACCGCCTCAGACAGGCCGTTATAAAAAGTGGTCAAAAGTGCTTCATTGTTCCATTTACTCTCAGCTGCCAAGGTGCGGAATTCTATAGCATACTCAGAAACGGCTCTGGCCCCTTGGTGGAGCGTGCTGATGCGGCGTGCTGCTTCTCTTGCCACTCACAGGATGGTTGAAAACCTGGCGTAGTGCTTTAGAGAACTCTGCTGCATTAGCACAAAGTGGGGAACTAGCCTCCCACAGGGCAGTAGCCCACACTAGAGCTTTACCTGAGAGCAGAGAAATCATAAAAGCGACCTTAGCTCTTTCTGAGGGGAACTGATCTGGCTGCATAACAAAAAACAGGTCACATTGAGTCAAAAATCCCTGACAGGTCTCTGGGATGCCATCATACCGCTCCGGTTTCTGAAGGAATGTCTTGCCGCCTGGGGGGTTCTGTTGATGCATTTGCTGTGTTATCCAGGTCTGGATCTGCTGGATTGAGGATCCTTGGGTCTTCAAAGCTCCGAGCACTTGGGATAGGCTGATGTCCGCTCCTTCAGCGCCTGTTAAACTCATGTTGATGATTCGAGCCTACTGTCACGATGCTAACTTAAGAGTACTGAGTTTAAGTACAGGACGCTGAGCATAGGAGCCAAAAACAAACTTGCTTTAATCCAAAAGAAGGTCCCACAAGGGTAACAAAGGTACAGGCGTATCCTAGAAACATATGAGGCTCGAATGCATGGCAAAACACAGACACCTCTTAAATACAGGTGCATGCAATCAGCAACCAAACAGGTGAACCCACTTAGGGTGAGCCAAGCCCAAATCAGTCCACAAAATCCAAGTACGGTGCACTCTGCCGCCATCTGCTGGACATCTTGGGACACTATGGCGCAGTGCTGACAATATTTCACATATTTGATATGAACTATGGTACTGTAACTTGATATTTTATTGAAATATGTTTATTCAGTTCCGAAAAATATAAAAAACATGTACAGGCCATTTACAAACATTACCAGAATAGTCTTCATCATATATCTATGATATCTAAACAAACATTGTTAATTAAGTCTTCATCAACATCACATCATCACATCCAGGGTGTCATTTGTCAAAAAAAACAGTGGAACATAAAAATGATACAGACTTACAAATGTATATAAAACACAGATATTATATAAAATAATGTGCAGGCTGTGCACATACAGTTCTCAGTACCATTAACCCTGGTGATAATAATAATGATCAGGGGGTGAGATATCAAAAGCAGAGACATGGAAATCAACCCCATCACACCCAGCAAGTCACACCAAAACATCTACTGCCTGAGAGAGAGAGAGAGAGAGAGAGAGAGAGAGAGAGAGAGAGAGAGAGCTGTACTTAAAACAAAGATCACAGAACTGTATCATCTGCCTCCATTAACATCAGATCTCTCTCTCACAGATCCAGTAGAAAGAGCGAAGGCAAACATTGTCATTCCATTTATTCACAGGATCTTGGTTTATGATAACGTAGTTTATGTAAAAGTAGCTCTCAGCACAGTTTTCCTTTGTTCCACCATTAGGCTCACTGCTGTGCCAGTACCTACAGGGTTAAACAACAACACACAACCAGACAGTCACACACTGAGGGAGGTACCAGTACCTACAGGGTTAAACAACACACACAACCAGACAGTCACACACTGAGGGAGGTACCAGTACCTACAGGGTTAAACAACAACACACAACCAGACAGTCACACACTGAGGGAGGAACCAGTACCTACAGGGTTAAACAACACACACACAACCAGACAGTCACACACTGAGGGAGGTACCAGTACCTACAGGGTTAAACACACACACACACACACACAACCAGACAGTCACACACTGAGGGAGGAACCAGTACCTACAGGGTTAAACAACAACACACACAACCAGACAGTCACACACTGAGGGAGGTGGGATCATGACAACAACAGGTGGTTCCTATGTAGCCATGAATATGAAGAGTTAGTCCTGAAGAAGGAGTAGTTTTCTCTTACTCTGTGGTCAGTGGTGTTCCGTCCACCCAGGTCCAGGTCCCCTCTACATCTCTGTCAGTCAAACCGATCCACAGAACCTTGTTGAAGGTAGAGAGAAATACCTGTCATGGACAAAGAAAAATAAGTTGTGTTTTGCTATATAGAGAATAGTTATAGACTCAGGTTTGTCCTCTCTCTCTCTCTTTCTCTCTCTCTCTCTCTCCATCTCTCACCTGTTCCTCTCTGCTGTTTATGATCACCAGGTCTGCTCCTCTCTTTATACAGTCCTGTCTGCTCTTCTCCCAGGTTTTCTCCTCAGTAGAGACGTAGTAACAGCTGGAGCCAAACCTCTTCCATCCATCGATACTCTCTACAACAGGAAACAACACATCACAGAGTCACAGGTGAGTAGTTATTATTAGACGTAGTAACAGCTGCAGCCAAACCTCTTCCATCCGTCTCTACAGCGAGCTTCCTTTTTTTTCTTTCTTTTTTTTTACAACATAGGTCACTTTTTACAGAACAGTTTTCCATTTTACATCTCTGTTGTTATTATATGTGACGTAGTAACAGCTTTAGCCAATCGTAACTGAAATCTTCATATGTTACGAGCCTAGTTGACTGAGAAACTTTTTTATTTTTATGATAAAAAAAATATCATAAACAACCATGCGGGGGAGAGAAGACCCTAGTTCATTCTCTATGGGATACCGAGATGGCGAAAAAGGGCGGGGGCCACACCCTTTTTCGCCATCTCGGTATCCCATAGAGAATGAACTAGGGTCTTCTCTCCCCCGCATGGTTGTTATCAGCGTGTCTGCCTGCTGGGAGCAGCCAATCTCTCCGGCCGAGTTGCCTACCGTTTCCAAATCGAAGTCTCAAGGTTTGGTTGAGACGTTAAATAGTGCTCTCTCGGCATGAAGACATGTCTTATTAGTAAACAGAAGTAATTCAGTGGTAATCATGTAGAGTTTCAATAGTGATTGGCACATAGTAAAACAGACGCAGTATGTCACATGAAAAAAGGACAAGCGACAGATGATAGATTTATTGCTCTCTGTCTCTCCCTGCTTCTCTGCTGGCTGCGGCTGTGGGTGAAGACGAGAGGCCCGAGTCTTCTCTCCCCCCGCATGGTTGTTATCAGCGTGTCTGCCTGCTGGGAGCAGCCAATCTCTCCGGCCGAGTTGCCTACCGTTTCCAAATCGAAGTCTCAAGGTTTGGTTGAGACGTTAAATAGTGCTCTCTCGGCATGAAGACTTAAAATCACCAAGAGAGAGATGGGATAATGTATGGAGGATGCAGGATTTGTGAGTGCTGCAAGTTCAAGGCAAGGCAAGGCAAGTTTATTTATATGGCACATTTCAGCCACAGGGCAATTCAAGGTGCTTTACATGAGACATTAAAAGCATTAAAACAAAAAGCAAGACATTATAGACATTTAAAACAAAAGGCAGGACAAATTAAAAGCATTAAAACAAAAAGCAAGTCATTATAGACATTTAAACAAAAAGCAGGACAAATAGAATACAGGAATAAAAGTTACAGTGCAGTATACTGATAAACATAGCTCCTCTTAGAAAGCAGTGGCAAAAAGAAAAGTCTTCAGGCTTGTTTTAAAAGAACCAAGAGTTGCAGCAGACCTGCAGTTTTCTGGAAGTTTGTTCCAGATATGTGGAGCATAAAAACTGAATGCTGCTTCTCCATGTTTTGTTTTAACTCTGGGGACAGAAAGCAGACCTGTGCCGGACGACCTGAGAGGTCTGGATGGTCATAGCATATGAGCAGATCAGAAATATATTTTGGCCCTGAACCATTCAGTGCTTTATAAACCAACAGCAGTATTTTAAAGTCAATTCTTTGACAGACAGGAAGCCAGTGTAAAGACCTTAGTACTGGTGTGATATGATCCACTTTCTTAGTCTTAGTGAGGACTCGAGCAGCAGCGTTCTGAATCAGCTGCAGCTGTCTGATCGATTTTTTAGAGAGACCTGTAAACATGCCGTTACAGTACAGGTTCAGGTGCAAGGTTGTCACGAGACAGGATTGATCTTAGGGGGGATTAATCTCTGCTGGCTGTTTCTCTTAACACTTTTTACACAGAGCCAGACCCAACTGTGGCCATGGGTCACGAGCCCGCTGAAGTAAACACTACCCGATGTGTATGCGCGCAGCACACTAGTGTGTGTGTGTGTGTGTGTCATAGATATGCTTTATCAGTCTGTGCCAGCAGCGAGGTGGATGCCTTGATAGGCGGAGGACTGATGACCTCTTGAACATGGTTGAGACAATGACTCGGCCTTGATGTTTGGAAATGTATTGATTGCTGTTATGGACAAGTAGGATACATTTGTAGGCTACATGTTAATGTTGTAAGTCTTAAGAGCGTTGGGTACGAGGATAGATTTAAGCTCCAAGGCCTCGGGCTAGTCTGGACATGCCCTTGAAGTGGCATCTCTTTCCAGAGAACCTGCTGTTATCTAATTGAAAACAAGCTATGGCTAGCTATGCACTACTGCCTCAGTATGTGCTGGGGACAATAGCAAATACAAGAACGACAATATTTAATTTGATTAGTAGCTATAAATGCCTCACAGTGTCTTACAATACCTCATAGCGCTGCTCTCAGCTACTACAGGTATGGGTCTCAGCCCAGAATGTAATATATTATGGGCCTCTGGGCCCCAGTTAATTAATCATGTTTCTTTTTCATTGTTTCAGTATCTCTCAGAGATTATGACTGGTCTTGGTCCAGCTGCAGTAGCTAGACCTAGGTGAGCACTCTTGTTTTTGCATAAATATGCTTGTGTATCATGTAAAGCTGTACATAACATAGCATAACTGTGCAGGTAAGAGTCATGTGTGTTTGTGTGTGTATTTACACTTGTTTTGCATGCATATGCATGTGTATTATGCATGTGTAATGTGCATGACTGTGCAAAAATGTGTGTTTGTGTATGTGCCTGTGTGTGTGTGTGTGTGTGTGTGTGTGTGTGTGTGTGTGTGTGTGTGTGTGTGTGTGTGTGTGTGTGTGTGTTGGTATTGTTTCCTGTCATCTCAGTGATTGATGTGGGTTTTGTAAGGGTTTTTGAGACAGAATGCCACCAGTTTCAGTAAACCATATAAGGTTTGATTCGTGCTCTGCAAGTGGCTGATATCAGTGTATAATTAGATAAGCTGCCGTGTAGCAGGGACACAGGATACAGGGAGAGCACAAGCAGCCCAGCACTGGACTAGAGCCACACACCGCATAGAGAAGTTGAGGGAAGGTCAGGGGTCTCTCAGTTGACCATGCAGTCAGCAAAATAGCCGTCAACAGGGAACATTGGTCAATCCAGACATTGGATATAGGTCAGATTTAATCTTGACCTAGGTAATGTTTCATCAATGCTTCATGGCCATAATAAAGAATGGTCAGCTGACAGCCTATATTAAGCTTCTCCACTGAACCGTATAAAAGAGAGAAACACGGACCAAGGAGTCTCACGCGCGCTTACCTCGTAACTCATGAAGGCTTAAACTATCTCACGCTGGCTTTAGCTTAGCTTAGCAAGCTAGCATGTTAGCATGCTACATCCACCTGTTGTCAAACATCTGCTCATCTGTTCACAGGTATGTTATATTGTCTAATCCTGTTACATAACTGTTAAACTAAGCTATGTCTGAAATCAATATTGATCCAAAGCCCAAAGCTTTGATACTGTATGTTTTTGATACATGCTTTTGATGATGAATAAAACAACAGAAAGATTACTCTCTTTTCAGCATTCATTGACCAGTAAGGTTAATCAGGTGATCCAACATCAAAATGGCGTTGTCAGGCAAGGATTGAATATATTTCAGTCAAAAGAACCTGATATGGAACTGATTGATTGAAGGGTCAATGAATGTTGAACGGGAATAATGCCAGATTTAAGCTGTGTGAAAATTTGCATAAGTTTAATGTTGTCACTGTAACTAACAGGAAAATGACGCTTAAAAGATTGTATGTTTGAGCATCTACCGCCAGTCAGTGCTATTTCCCAGAGATTTGATTAATTTGGAATGAGTGATATAGATATTCCTTAGAAGTGAATGATATACAGACGCGTTGTTAAGATCTAAGGGAAAGGACCGACCGCTGGCAGCTGGCCAGGACTGACACAGTCGTTTTCCCTGCGTTGTAACCAAAAACAGCAAAACAAGGGACCCCAGATAAGTGACTTCTCGATTGGATGTGTTGATTATAAAACTGCAGATTTTAGACGCATCACCTTGGCAGAAAAGTGGAAATAAAAACGATTCCGCGGGGAAGGAATGTAGAAACGGGGCCTGATTTCATGGTAGGATGGTCGAGAAGTCATTCGGTCATAATTGTACGGGTACGGTACCTAATTTGATAATTTAACCGCAAACTAACGGATACAAACACCAGACCAGGGAATTCGAAAACAAGTGACATTTGTAGGTTACGCCAGATTCCAGTAAATGAATTGTAGTTGAAAAGTGTCAGGAAATACCAGAAAAAGCGAGTGACGACTAAAAAAATGATAACAATGTTTATGTCTGTCATAAAAATAACTGTGACGATGCTTAAAATGCTAAGCGCTACAGCTATGCTAATGTGCTGAAACTTACTCACTAAAAAAGCCAGCTGATTTGAATAAAGTGCTATTATAACGCTCTTGAGAATAATCGCTCTGACGGCTTGAGATGGGGAGCAGAATTCTGCAGGGCCGGTGTGTGCGTCAGTTACACACAATTCTTAGGCACCAAGAATCTATTTATAGCAACGGCCCCGGCTCAGGAGGGCGGGCTAGCCCCTACCCCTCTCTCTCAGTCTCTCTCAGTCTGTCTCTGTCCCTCTCTTTCAAAATTACAGTACCCCAAAGAATATTGAATTGAGCCAAAACTATGATTAGTTGTTAGTAAATTATGATATTAAACTATTGAAACTGCATTTTGAAATACCCTGAAGATATATATATATATATATATTATTTAAAATAATAGGGAACGGGCTAATGATGATTTGAGTACTATCTGCAATAATGGTGCTTGTCTCCCCAGACGCTCGGGACACCTATTGTCCTGAGAAAGAATGGGGAGGACAGGTCATCAGCTTACCTGGTGGTCTGCAGTACATTGTGTAGATGACTCGGTCGTCATGAACCCAGAGGAAAAAGTTACCCCCCCCAGCACAGCTGGAAGACACTCAGTGGCCACAACAGGTATATATATAGTACTGTTTTAAGAATTGGCACTGTAACGCGTGTGAAATAACGTAACAATATCAAGCGATCAGAATCTACAGAACAATAGACTACTTAAGGAAATATTGCTGTAATGAATGTACAACATAACAATAATATGACTTCCTGAGAGTATTGTTCCAGAGTAAGAAGAGATTAAGTCGTGAAGAGTAAGGAGAGACGAAGTCGTGAAGGAGAATCGATTCCTGTGCGTCTACCAACGTGGTTTGATTGGGCCAACGCCGTCACCGGTGGTGAATGACGCGCAGATTTAAGACAAATAACTGACCCAGTGATTAATTGGTTAATCGCCTGGGTGCCACCGCTCTACGTCTTCCATCTTGCAGGCTCGTAGGAAGGCACGTGATTAAGGTTTCTGATCAAACCTTTAATAATACGACGTAGCGGGTTAACATCTGTGAAGTGTATTTTTACCTGCAGGATGGACAGAGCGGCCGTGGTGAACCAGCCATTGGGTCAAGCGAATACAATATGACTACACAAGAAATGTTATCTCCACTGGAGATAAATATTTCTATTGACATACAATCTAATAACTGACTGAACTAACTTGTGAGGTGCTCTGGAGCCAAGGTCCGTTCTACGATGGGATTGTATTGTCCATCGTGACCTGACGTCCGAGAGCTGGAGACTAACCATCAAGAGTACACTGAAGAGAGGATCAGGTGAGCTGTGAGTGAGTAGCCAATTAACCAAGTAACATGCTTAACCTGACTGGAAATTACTGTTAAAAAGTAATAGGGGAAGCGTAGTGACTAGAGTGACGACTTTAGTGACTACCTATCCCTGATGGGAAGATAGGCAATGACTTATTTGAGTTATAGGGAAAGCAAGAAGCAGTAATTAAGTGAACTATTTAAACTCAGTGGCATAGGCGGGACAAAGAAAAGATTAGTGTGTACATGAGGGCAAGGAAGAGAGAGCAAATACTATTTGCTAAATTATATTCTAGACTAACCATCCCAAGCGAAAGATTCATTGGAAATCTAGTGCCCTGCAGGGGAAGAAATTAGTAATATTTTATCTTCTGCAAAGTCATTTAGCAAAGAGAATTATAAAATAATTCTTTTAATAAAAACATTGTCCCAATTAGTGTTTGCTCTCAGCTAGGGTAGTGTTAAAAAGCAGGGCAAGACATTGTTTAGAATAATTTATATTTTTTTATAAGAAAATAGATGTAAAATATTAGAAATAGGTATAGAATGTTTTTTAGAATAATAGTGTTAGTTTTATAAGCTGAATTGTTGCTAGAATAATTTATATTTTTGAAAATTTTAATTGAACTGTCCAAATCATAATCAGTCGATTTTTACTCACTATTATCATCAGGAAATAATGAGAGAAAGGAATGTGGAGAGAAAATCAATGACTATATGAGAAATTGAACAAATTGTTATATTACACTGTTGTTATACAATTGTACTAATGAATAAGGAATTTGTTAATCTGTTGTTAAAGTCTCTGTGTGCAGCAGAAATAAAATTGGAACCAGACCAGTCGCGCAGCAATGGAGGTCAGGATACCAACATGAACCGTCGGTATGGTAATTAAGACTTAAGCGCAATCAATTGCCATTATTGTCTTTACCATTGAGATTGTTGTATTTTTACTTTCATCTTAGAGCTGTACTAACAAAGTATTATACTGTGGTGTTAATTTGTGTGTTTTTAATTCAATCCAAAGGAAGATAGAGCAACATGGCAGAATCAGAACAGAGCAGTACATGAATGCCAAGACAGGTGTTGAGCACACATGCGGAAATTGTCCTGGCAGACAGGAAACTAGGTCTCTTTCTAGCCTGCATTTACCACTGTGTAAAAGCCAAGTGGGATTGTTGACCAATGTTGTCTCTCTCTCCATTACAGAGAGGGGGCGGGGTCAAGGCAGTAGTGAATGGAGACAGGCCACAGCTACAGGAAGCAGGTAGAGTAGAGAGCGTCAGAGATTATCAACTGTTCATTGTTTGTGAAATCTCATCATACCCCAAAGGCCAGGTGTGACCATGAGACATGCTGAGGTCATCGCCCAAAAGAATGTGTACCCCAACGAGGCTGGCGCCAGACGGGGGAGGTGATTGACGGGTGAGCCCGGCGGTTGGACTGTGGGGTTCCGGCGGCTGGACGATAGGGTTCCGAAAGGAGGCCTATGGTTCAGGTGCGTGGAACATGGAATGTGATGCCGCACGGGGCATGGAGAAAGGAGAATGGTACCTTACCCCCAGCCAGACCTCTGGGAGGGACACAAAGGGAAGGCCAGGGAATGGGGTTTTGAAAAATAAATAAAAATAAGATAAAATACAATAAAATGAAATAAAAATGATATAATAGAAACAGTGAAGAAAGATAGCTCTAGAACGCCAGGAGTATGGACATTAATTCTGCTATGAGTGGTCAATGCTTTGTGCTCCACTAAGGAATTAAATTATTAATTACAGTCCCCATCTAGGTATATTTAGTTAAAACATGTCATTAATTGTCCACTGCATTATTTTGATAATTTCGTGTCCAAGGGGGGGATTGGTTGTATTTGCCTATGTTGTTATTATTATTCATCTTCCACTAAAGTCTAACTTCTCGTGGACAACACATCAGCGAAGATTGTCATAAAGGATAGATGTAGTGTGATTTCTTTCAGAATTTTATTTCAGAAATTGGATTTTTGGAAAATGTTTCATTCTGTTCTCTGAAACCAACACTACATTACCCACAATCCAACGCAAGCTCCACCAATCGGAGACATCGCTGTTGGCAAACATACCTAGACCAGCCGAGGATACATTAGATCTTCAGACTGTCATTCACAAACTCAGTGACCAGAGTGTCATTAAGATTGAGCGACAATGCATCAAAATGTTTTACAATACAAAGTACTGTAAACAGCTGTCTCTTTAATTTGTTGAATATATTATGAAACTCTGATCACTTAGGCCACTCATCCACACTTTAAAGAGCAGACCATTAGTATATGATGCAACATCTATTGTTGTATCCTTTGTTTCAGTGTATACTTTAATCAACAACGATATTTCATGGGCTATTGCAGATACCACCAGTGTTTTATGATGACACATAGTCTATTTGTAAAACCAAACGTCAGTTGTTGTTAATTAGCTCAGTGAGATAGAGGATGTTGTTTGGTGTCAGAAGTTAAAGTTTTAAATAAGTTCTATTTTGATACCAACCAAGCAGCAAGTTTAAGTTAATGTACAGACAAGGCGCTGGTCCGAAATTTATCTGCACAACAAGTTTATTAGAAATGTATAATAACTTTAATTTTTAATTGGAACAAGAAAATTGCAAATGTTTTTGCTGATAAGGAAAAGGAGTAAATGTGGTTGGAATGTACCCTAACTCCTACGCTATGCTGAGTTCCAGTCTCCCCTCTACCCAAAAGTGAATATGGACATCTGTAACCTCTGCATTGTGCTGAAGTTCCACTAACAAAGGAACAAAGTGACTCTTGAGCCAAAGACCATCAAGGAATGGCGTCTATGGAGTGCCAGTCTACCCAGTCTCCTCTACACTCTACTGGACTGATCGGACAAAGGACACTCCTATGCTAGGGAGTGTGGGTGTTAAGGATCAGACGGGTGGTAAAGGACATTCCTATGGATGCCATCAGACGAGTGGCAGGGGATTAGACGGTGACCATCAGACGGGTGGCAAAAGACTGAACGTGTGCCAATGGATCAGACGGGGGCGGAGAAAAACAGCAGGACCTCAACGGACATCGCGAGGAGGCAGAAAAACATGTCCGTGAGGATGACTTTTCTTAATGCATAATCACTAATATATACATATTGTCATTAGTTATCTGTAACAGGACAAAGCAGTTTATTTATCTGTCAATGTACGAATTTTTGTTTGTTTTGTTTAACAGTCTTAAAAGTGGTTAACTGTCTTATGTTTTAAGAAAAAGGAAAAAAATGGTTAAGGACTGTGACTAACATGTGGGTTTCCTCTCCACATGTGTTCGAGAAACTCTCTCTCGCGAGATGGCTTGGCTGTGGGGTTCTGGACGAGGCAATGGAGACTGGCGCCAACTGTCCCATGAAAATTGAGGACAAAGACGCAGGACTCCGCTCCCTACTCCAACCTACAGACAAAGCTAATGTTTTCTGAATAACAAACACAATTCTTTTGAAAATTGACTGTGTGTTTTTGAGTTAGCATCTATTGTCTGAAGTTATTGTTTAATGTTAATTGTTGTTTTATTGACATTGTTGAGTTAAGCTAGCAGCCGATGGTGAAGTATTCACTGTGACAGTCTTTAGACTGCCAGACGGGGGTATCTGATGTGGGTTTTGTAAGGGTTTTTGAGACAGAATGCCACCAGTTTCAGTAAACCATATAAGGTTTGATTCGTGCTCTGCAAGTGGCTGATATCAGTGTATAATTAGATAAGCTGCCGTGTAGCAGGGACACAGGATACAGGGAGAGCACAAGCAGCCCAGCACTGGACTAGAGCCACACACCGCATAGAGAAGTTGAGGGAAGGTCAGGGGTCTCTCAGTTGACCATGCAGTCAGCAAAATAGCCGTCAACAGGGAACATTGGTCAATCCAGACATTGGATATAGGTCAGATTTAATCTTGACCTAGGTAATGTTTCATCAATGCTTCATGGCCATAATAAAGAATGGTCAGCTGACAGCCTATATTAAGCTTCTCCACTGAACCGTATAAAAGAGAGAAACACGGACCAAGGAGTCTCACGCGCGCTTACCTCGTAACTCATGAAGGCTTAAACTATCTCACGCTGGCTTTAGCTTAGCTTAGCAAGCTAGCATGTTAGCATGCTACATCCACCTGTTGTCAAACATCTGCTCATCTGTTCACAGGTATGTTATATTGTCTAATCCTGTTACATAACTGTTAAACTAAGCTATGTCTGAAATCAATATTGATCCAAAGCCCAAAGCTTTGATACTGTATGTTTTTGATACATGCTTTTGATGATGAATAAAACAACAGAAAGATTACTCTCTTTTCAGCATTCATTGACCAGTAAGGTTAATCAGGTGATCCAACATCATGATCTCTAAGGCTCTTAACCACATGGAGGTTGAGAACACTGTGCTAGAATTTGGGGTTGAGCTGAACGTCTTTTTCTTTCTCACCATCGTTTGTCATTTCTCAACATGTGATAGATGATAACCTTTAATAGATCAAGAATACATATACTTGTTTCAGAATAGATCAAGAATAAAAAAACAACATAATAAATAGGTAGTGCATACAATACAACAATAATAGTGAAATACTAAAACAGGAAAAAGAGTAAAATAGCTGAAGCTTTAAAAAATAACAATTACAAGACTGTAAATAACTATATAAAACTCCATTGTAAAGTGACAGATGATACACGCGTGTGTGTGTGTGTATGTGTGTGTGTGTGTGTGTAAGAGAGAGAGAGACAGGGAGAGAGAGAGAGAATACACAATAGATAATAAGATTGTAGCTCTGTGGAAGAGATTGCCTCTGGGGAAGCTCTCCAGTCAAAACAGGTCTCCTAAATCACCCCCAAAAAGTGTCTTTGAATGGAAGGACAGAGACGCACTGAGCTTATATTTCACATATTTGATATGAAGCTATGGTACTGTAACTTGATATTTTATTGAAATATGTTAATACAGTTCACACAAAGCAACAGAAAATATTAAAAAAACATGTACAGGCCATTTACAAACATACCAGGATAGTCTTCATCATATATCTTCATAACAAACATTGTAAGTGGAACATAAAAATGATACAGACTTACAAATGTATATAAAACACCGATATTTCATAACATCATGTGCAGGCTGTGCACATACAGTTCTCAGTACCATTAACCCTGGTGATAAAAAATAATGATCAGGGGGTGAGATATCAAAAGCAGAGACATGGAAATCAACCCCATCACCCCCAGTAAGTCACACCAAAACATCTACTGCCTGAGAGAGAGAGAGAGAGAGAGAGAGAGAGAGAGAGAGAGAGAGAGAGAGAGAGAGAGAGAGAGAGAGAGAGAGAGAGAGAGAGAGAGAGAGCTGTACTTAAAACAAAGATCACAGAACTGTATCATCTGCCTCCATTAACATCAGATCTCTCTCTCACAGATCCAGGTGTTATAAGTGTCACATCTACTGTCCATCCAACTACTAACAGGATTTGTATAGTCGTAGATCTCAGCACAGTTCTCTGATGTTCCACCATTAGGCTCACGGCTGTCCCAGTACCTACAGGGTTAAACAACAACACACAACCAGACAGTCACACACTGAGGGAGGTACCAGTACCTACAGGGTTAAACACACACACACACAACCAGACAGTCACACACTGAGGGAGGTACCAGTACCTACAGGGTTAAACACACACAACCAGACAGTCACACACTGAGGGAGGAACCAGTACCTACAGGGTTAAACACACACACACACAACCAGACAGTCACACACTGAGGGAGGTACCAGTACCTACAGGGTTAAACAACAACACACAACCAGACAGTCACACACTGAGGGAGGTACCAGTACCTACAGGGTTAAACAACAACACACACAACCAGACAGTCACACACTGAGGGAGGTACCAGTACCTACAGGGTTAAACAACAACACACAACCAGACAGTCACACACTGAGGGAGGAACCAGTACCTACAGGGTTAAACACACACACACAACCAGACAGTCACACACTGAGGGAGGAACCAGTACCTACAGGGTTAAACAACAACACACACAACCAGACAGTCACACACTGAGGGAGGAACCAGTACCTACAGGGTTAAACAACACACACAACCAGACAGTCACACACTGAGGGAGGTACCAGTACCTACAGGGTGTCGACCTGGCCGCCAAAACCGAAGGGTCGCCTGCCTGGGGATCAACCGTTAGTATGCCCGGGACGGGAGTAGTACCAGCAAAAGGTACTAAGAAAAGATCAGTAAAGGCTGACAGGGCCGGTTCAAAGAGGTCTTACACAAGAATTCCTCAGGATGTCTGGGTTAAGATGTCCACTAGGGAAAAGTCAGTCATCCTGGAGGAAAGGAACAGAGAGGCTAAGGTCAAGGAGGTTGTTAGATAAGGCCAGTAGGACCAAGGTCAAACTAGAACCAGACCAGCCAACCTGGGCCCCCAAACCACTTGATCCTGAGACACCAATCTTTGAACCCCTCACTATTGAGGCGGCTCTTATGGGCTGCTCGCCAGATCCATTCCTGGGCTTTACAGGGGAGGGAAACACAGATCCGAGTCCAGGGCACCTGGTAATTGACCTCCCCACGGAGGAGGCCACTGAGCCTGTTCAAGGCGGGACAGATGAGTGTATTAACGCCTTGCAAGGGATGTTGGCAGATCCTTTCGAATAAGTTCCCTTTTGAATGCAAACCTGATCTGTTGAAACATGCTGATCAAATTGTGCTTTGCTACACGCTTACAGTACTTTTAAAAGCAGACATGTACACTCACACCTACACTCAAACACCCATAAAGAACACACCTCACTCACACAAGGCATTCACACACCCAGGAAGAACATATATATATATATACACACACACATATACATAAACTATACATTTAAGATTTAAGAGAAATGTTATCATGTTTAGTTTTAAGTAAATTATTTGTTTGAAAGTAATAGAATGATAGAAGTAAAGAATGAAGCCATAAGAATCAATTACAGTATGTTTAGTATGGCTGTTTGTGTGTCTTGTTTCACAATTTGAGCCTCAGACAGGCTCGCTGTGGAAAATTGAGTAAGAGGAAGCAGGATGTGGTGGTGGTGAGGTAATCGGCCATCGCACTTCTCTGGGACACAGTATCGTCGGCTGAAGGTGCGTTTCTCATGTGAGAGCGCCTTTGGCCTTACGGACAGAACATTCTACCAACTAAACTGGTTTGATAAGCAAATATTGACCACAAAGTGCTACAGAATTAACTGTTGAATTCTAGGGACTTTCTAGAGACATGTTTCCCCTGGCAGAGTGTCTCTATTGGGTTCACTGGGTACTTTTCCGTGACGTGACGACATGCTGAGATGGGACAAAATGGTGGCTTCCATATATGGTGAGAGGCTGAAGATTCACCGGTCAAAGGTTTCGAAGGTTCTCGAAGTGAGAGCAAGGGTATAAAAGAACTGTGTGACTGATAAGTCGTTTGAGATGTCTCCACTGCTCCGAGTCTCGTCCAATCCTCCGAAGCAGAAGATCCGGCTGAGAATCTCCCAGCTCCATCAACGGCGTCTCGGCGGTCGTCTCCTCTTTGCAGAGAGAGAACCTGAGCTCCAGACTTGCAGCACAGAAGGACTGTTGCAACCGTTACAACTTCCCCCTCCAGCTGGAGGGGCTTCGCCTTGGTGAGAACTGTGTTCCGTGGTGAAGCGAGTGCTAGGCCAGGTGCTTCCTTCTCCACCAACATCCTATTCTTCTCTTTCGATCGTAACATACAGAATATCATGCTTTCATATTTTTGATCTTTGACTTGGGTTTCAGGTGATATTTTATCGTTTTTACTATTGTGTATTATTAGTCATACGCTCATTGGCTAACTAAATTCTTTATAGATAATATATAGGTGTACCAACAATTTGGATGGTGTGAACAATTATTAAATTCTTTATAGTTCATATATATATTTACATTTTACCATGATTTATATTTTGATTCTAAAATTAGTACTGATTTGGTTTATTCTGTTTATTAAGGTATTATTATTATGTTCAATTGTGCGCTCATGGTGGCTGGCAATATGTAATAAGTAAATCTTGTATAACCATTTAATCATTTCATCTTGTATAACCATTTAATCATTTCATCTTGTATAACCATTTAATCATTTCATCTTGTATAACCATTTAAATTTCATTCATAAAAATTTCCTCTAAAGGGACTGAGTTTTATTCATTATTATTGGATGTCCTGTAATGCAAAAGTTTAAGCTGTCCAGGCATAACATCTCAAGCTCTTTATGGTTGATTCTAAACTCAATTTATTAATACTCCCTTGTGATAAAAGTATACTTATCACTAATCATCCTACCCGACACGTAACAACTGTCAATAAGGAACAGAGCGGTCGTTAACCAGAGTGGTTTACAAGCAGGTGTCTCTCTCGAGGTCACGGGGAGACGTCACAGTAGGCTGTAACAGGGAGAGCTCTGGGATTGGAGACCGTTAGTAGATCGGGCGTGTCTGTTCGAATTACCGGTCGTAGCAACACACATTTTGTGCAACTCTCTTTGAGGGGTAAATACCCTGAGAGCATAAACGTGACGGCATCCTTGGAGATGACCGGTACTGATAATCCCATAAGATCACAGGGATTTCAGGGAGACAAGGGTTAAACAACAACACACAACCAGCCAATCACACACTGAGGGAGGAACCAGTACCTACAGGGTTAAACAAAACACACACAACCAGACAGTCACACACTGAGGGAGGAACCAGGACCTACAGGGTTAAACACACACAACCAGACAGTCACACACTGAGGGAGGAACCAGTACCTACAGGGTTAAACAACAACACACAACCAGACAGTCACACACTGAGGGAGGAACCAGTACCTACAGGGTTAAACACACACACACAACCAGACAGTCACACACTGAGGGAGGAACCAGCACCTACAGGGTTAAACAACACACACAACCAGCCAATCACACCCTGAGGGAGGAACCAGTACCTACAGGGTTAAACACACACACACAACCAGACAGTCACACACTGAGGGAGGTACCAGTACCTACAGGGTTAAACAACAACACACAACCAGACAGTCACACACTGAGGGAGGAACCAGTGGCCGTGTCCGAAATGCATACTACCTGCTACTTGCTATATAGTAGGCACTATATAGTAGGCATACTGCATACTATATAGTACCTACTGTTCCACAAAACGCGTGTAGTATGCGAGAAAATACAGCATGCTACTCGAGTCATCCAGCGGAAGTGACGGGATACGATACTGTTTACTCCCGCGAAGCTGTGGTACAATTATCCGTCTTTTCTGTGATCATTTTGTGTATTATCCACAAAAATGTAGCCTTTTCCTGGCATGGGATGTGCGGCTGCTGCTGCCGCCAGGAGAAGTCGTGTTAACGCTGCAAGGAGAAGAGCCGTCATGAGATCTTCTCGACATGCTTGTAGTTGAGGTAAATATTGAACGTTAACTTGCTAGCTACGCTAGTTAGCTAGGTTAGTTGATAGCCCCGCATGTGCTGGCTTGGGGCTAGCTATACTGTTACATTTGTACCAGGGATGTTATAGTAAATAGATTCTGAGAGGCAGGTAAGCAAAACAATAAAACTCAACTCATTTTAAAGAGGTGGGTAAACTGAGTTTACCTGGGTTTACTCATCACTACACGCCTGCTTTGTAATGTTACATTTTAGCTCTACAGATAATGACATCTATCTATTATCATATTGTAAAGACAAGTATGCCATACGCACAAATGAGTTAAAGTTGTCCCTGATTATATTCCCCCTGTAGGCTCACATGGAAGACAGAGGTCCTCACCAAGTCAACCTCCACGTCCCTGAGGACCTATTTTGACGGCGCGGACACAAGGAGGGACTTCAGATTGTCAAAATCGACACAGAGGAACCTTGGTGATGGTCAGGAGGATGGGGCAAGACCATGGAGGTGCTAATAATAGCAATAACAATAATAATAATAATTCATTGCATTTAGAGCTTTTCTCAGTACTCACCCTTTACAATGGTCTTGTCATTCACACACAGGTGCTGGTCTTTGGAGGTAACATTACATCAGTCATTTAGCAGACACTTTTGTCCAGCATTACCTTAGTCATTTATTTAGCAGACACTTTTGTGTGTCTGCTAAGCGACTTACAGTAGGCCTAATTGCATTTAACCATTTAAAGGTTGAAGACCTTGATGGTGGCCATGGTCCTGCTGCTGCAGATCATCCCAACCCTGGAGATGGCCTCAGAAAGTGTCTCACAGCGGCAGCATCAGCACCAGCTGCCTGGATCCCAGCTCTTGGTGAGCACGACTACCCCCATCCTGCCATAAGTAGTCAGTCTATCAGTTCATGAGTGTGCTTTGCCTTGTTCCTTATAGACAGCCTTGAGGCTTTAAACACCGATCAGTTGGTTATAGGCAGCCTTGAGGCATTTGTTTAAATGTATGTGTAACACTGTACATAGTAATCAGTTTAAGTATTTTAGGGGGAGACAACAGATCAGCGTTCTCCTGTCAGTACCTTTTGCAAGGAAAGCTAATGATCTGACCAAATATAAACAAGTCAAAAGTATATTTGAAGACCATTGTGTAATAAAAATATCCAAGAAATGTTTATGGTTGTGTTTCTTCCATTATACATGTAAAGGTTACTTCTTGATGTATTAACATTTCAACAAAGTGTAATATCTACACATCAGACACATTGTCTGCAGGTCATGTACAGTAACTTGGAAGGTCTTAACACAACACGCAGAGCGCTTTGGACATGTAACTCCCTTATCAAGTAGTCGTTAGTCAGACACATTAAACAGTGATGCTTTCATAACCGTCTCTGAATAATTCCAATGAAGCATTGTGAACCAACATGTGTGTTCCGTCTTTTATAGCTAATTGCAAACTACAATGTCCATTAGGAATGTTCTTTTACTCTAATGACTGGTTTTAGGTATAGTGACATTTGTTCTTTGACTGGGAATACATTACAAGGAATGACACACAAACACCAATTTAATTCAAGAAAATACATTTAGTAAAAAATAACAAAAACAATAATGGAACAAGATAAAACAGTTTTTTTTGACTGAGGCTTCTAGAAGCAACATCAGCCGGTCCTCCCTCTCCTTAAACAACCCCCTTTCCTCCCTCCACTCAGCCTTCATCTCTGCCTTCTCTCTCCCCCATTCAACATCAGCCGGTCCTCCCTCTGGAGGACGGCCAACTCTTCCCTGTTTACGGGGAAGAGAAACACCACGCTGAAAGGCTTGGAGTAAGTTAACTAACGTATGCATTGTTGTTCAGAAGCAATCCAGCGGTCTGTTTACTTTGAATATTGATTTATGTAGGACCTACATCTTAGAAGCTGGGCTGCAGGGGACGACGGAGACAGCCTGGATAAAGCACACAGAGAACCTTGTAGCCATGTACAAGGTGATTTTGATCTACAGGCTACATGATAGCAAATATATTGATAGGGACTCACAGTTTGTATGACACTAGAAAACTGTTATCTAACCTCATAGGACCTAAAGAGCCCCAGAACTGGGGTCAGCACAGAGGGAGGGGAGGCCACAGCCGCTTCGTGGAAGTGGTACGGGGTCTTGGAAGAGGCGATGGGGGCCACCCATGCGGCCGTCCTCCAGAGGATCATCGTCCCTGGTGTGGTCGTTGGTCCCTGTAATACATCCAGAAGTATTATGGGACAATGAATACTAATATATTAATATATGATATATGAACAGTTGAACTCGTTTAAATCATGGAATGAACAGACAATTGTTTAAACAACGTCAAGTAACGTTAGGCTCGGTGGCTTAGGTTTGCCATTTAACAACTCATCACAATTTCGACATTTCTTATACATTTCTTAAGCAATCATGGTCATATTACATGGAAATGTTACTCTGTTTGTCTTGATTCTAGCTATAATAACATTTAAGCTATGACATTAATACGTTTTGAGCAAGAGCCGTCTGAACACCTGTAACGTTAGTAGCCTATTAACGTCAGCTGGGCTAGCGAGCTAACGTAACGTCCACCACAGAGATCAATGCAAGCAGCTAGCTATCATGACGTTCTTTTTCGAAATGTCATTTCTACCCCACCTATATACACAAAACTGCATTTGTAGCTCTGTGTCGTTATAACTAAGATATCTGTCCGAAAAAATAATTTTTTCATCGACAAATTAAGTCAATACTTACATTTGAAAACTCCCGCTGCGGTCCCGGAGACCTCTTCGTTCGCCATCTTTTTTTATTTTTCTCACTGCCCAGTGACGTATCACGTCTCGACTTCCGGAACAGTATGCTCTGGACTATGCTACATTTTCGGCCATTTTTTCGCCGATTTCGCCTACTATATAGTAGGCGAAATACAGTATGCACAGTTTTGATGCAGCATGCTGCATCTCGCCTACTATATAGCAAGTAGTATGCAATTCGGACACGGCCAGTACCTACAGGGTTAAACACACACACACACACAACCAGACAGTCACACACTGAGGGAGGAACCAGTACCTACAGGGTTAAACACACACACACACAACCAGACAGTCACACACTGAGGGAGGAACCAGTACCTACAGGGTTAAACACACACAACCAGACAGTCACACACTGAGGGAGGTACAAGTACCTACAGGGTTAAACAACAACACACAACCAGACAGTCACACACTGAGGGAGGTACCAGTACCAACAGGGTTAAACACACACAACCAGACAGTCACACACTGAGGGAGGTACCAGTACCTACAGGGTTAAACAACACACACACAACCAGACAGTCACACACTGAGGGAGGAACCAGGACCTACAGGGTTAAACAACAACACACAACCAGACACTCACACACTGAGGGAGGTGGGATCATGACAACAACAGGTGATTCCTAGCAGAGCCATAAACATGAAGAGTTATGTCAATAAAATCACTGGACGATCACATCTATAATAGCATGTCCCTAAACATCACATACTTATAATAGCATGTCCCAAAACATCACATATTTATAATAGCATGTCCCTAAACATCACATATTTATAATAGTAATGTCCCAAGAGATCACATATTTATAATAGCATGTCCCAAAACATCACATATTTATAATAGCATGTCCCTAAAGATCACATATTTATAATAGTAATGTCCCAAGAGATCACATACTTATAATAGCATGTCCCTAAACATCACATATTTATAATAGCATGTCCCTAAACATCACATATTTA
>NW_028176640.1:216903-224403 GCF_949987555.1 Borostomias antarcticus | reverse complement strand
CTGTATGGAGTCCATGTTTCTGCCTCGTAGAGCAGGGCGGAGACACATACTGCGTTAGAAACGGCAACCTTGGTGCTGACCTTCAGCTTTTGGTTTTCGAAAACCCTCCTGCAAAGGCGTCCGAAGCTTTATTGATGCGGATGTGTATTTCCGTGTCAAGGGAGCAGCATGAGGACAGAGTGGAGCCGAGGTAAGGAAAGTGATCCACGGTGTCCACTCCGCCTGCGCCTGTTCCCAGGGCAGATTTGTCTTCGGGGTTTACTCCCCTAGCCACTTTACCCCCCCCGGGTTAACCCAAGAGGCTGTGGGGCTGCCTTCTTCCGCCTTTGCAGCCGTTGTGGTGGTTCTCACACCCACCATCTTCCGCCTGCTCTGCCGTTGAGGACTTCAGGATAACTCTTGGTCTGACCTCTAACCTTCGACCTGTTCGGCTTGGGTGACCCTGCCAGGAGTACGAGACTCCCGCTGACCTAGCTCTAGGGGTCATGGAGATGCGGTCATGCCCCACCACGATAAGGTGCTGATCTCATCGAGACACCAATACCATACATACATACATACATACACACACACACACACACACACACACACACACACACACACACATACATACATACATACATACATACACACACACACACACACACACACACACACACACACACACACACACACACACACATACATACATACACACACACACACACACACACACACACACACACACACACACACACACACACACACACACACACACACACATACATACATACATACATACATACATATAGAGAACACAACCCACCATCTGACCCTCAGCAAACCGGGATATGAACCAGTGACCTTTTGGTTTCTGGCCTCTTCTCTGGCTGCCTTGCGTACCTATCTTCCTCACAGCACCAAATACACACACATGAGACTGGAGATCAGAATGAAGAATTGAACCTACCACAAAGTCTCTTCTGAAGGTCATCTCTCTCTTTCATCAGGGTGTTGTAACTGGTCTCTAGCTGGTCTCTCTCTCTGGTCAGGTTGTTGTAACTGGTCTCTAGCTGGTCTTTCTCTCTGGTCAGGTTGTTGTAACTGGTCTCTAGCTGGTCTTTCTCTCTGGTCAGGTTGTTGTAACTGGTCTCTAGCTGGTCTCGCTCCACAGTGTCTGTTGAGGAGTGACAAAAATCACGATAAATTCCACATACTATATTACTGTCATCAACAAAGATTTTAAACATAGATGTTTTTTTATAATGTGTATCTACAATAAATATATCTAATGAAAATGGCTATATATTATTCCAAAATTATTTTCTAAGAGATGTACTAGTGTACTCACAGTGGACTACCAGGCCCATGATCCCAGCCAGTAGGAGAACACACAGCAGCCCCAGACACACTGCAGCAACTCTGGAGAGACTCCCAGCACCTGACCACAGAGATCACTCTTACTGGGTGTGTGTGTGTGTGTGTGTGTGTGTGTGTGTGTGTGTGTGTGTGTGTGTGTGTGTGTGTGTGTGTGTGTGTGTGTGTGTGTGTGTGTGTGTGTGTGCACGTATTTGTGTCTGTTAGGTGGGTGTGCACGTGTGTTTGTGTGTGTATTTTGTGTCTATGTTACTGTATGTGTGTGCACAGGTGATTTTACCCTCTGAGAGTAAGGGGGGCAACATTTTGATGTGAGAAAAAAAACCCAGTTCTGCCATCCCGTCCGCGTCTACGCGTTTCGCAACCCAGTTTAGCGATAACACCATTGAGTTTAGGGTTAAGGTTAACCTTAACCTTAACCCTCACCCTCACCCTCACCCTCACCCTCACCCTCACCCTCACCCTAACCCTACACCTGACCCTCACCCTCACCCTCACCCTCACCCTAACCCTAACCCTAACCCTAACCCTAACCCTCACCCTACACCTAACCCTAACCCTACACCTGACCCTCACCCTCACCCTCACCCTCACCCTCACCCTCACCCTCACCCTCACTCCAACCCTAACCTCTATGGTGTTCTTGCTAAACTGGGTTGCGAAAAGTAATCTTGCGTCCCGTCCCATCTATTTACAAAGAATGCCAGTTGTGAACAGTCCTATAAGAAATCTGTATGACAATTCAATATGCACAATGCATCAAACTTCATCTAGACACCACGAGCATGTCAATATGACTTTATGACCGAGCACTAGGCCATACCCAACATCACAACATCACACTGCATCTGTGCACGTAGAGCAGAGAGTGTAGGCTATCACACACACAGGCAGTCCGCAGCCTTCCAAATAGGCTATGCCATGTCGGTAGCACAACAGTAACTAAATTAAGCATAGCTTCGATAGCCTCTGGAGCACTTCTGCATTCGATTGCACCTGCTGCGCTGTCATTTCGAGTGGTAGCTTCTTCATTAGCATTGACAGTTTTTTTTATATTTTTTTTTATGAATAAGTGGTCAATTGTTTTTATATCTCTTTTCTCCATTGTAAGCAGGTTGGCTAGTTGTAGCTTGTTGAGCACTGAGCAGTACAGTCAGACTCAGATCTCATTTTTTTGAGGTAACAGATCAAACCAGAAATAGTTGAGGTCGACGGACGAGTTGTGCCATTGGTGGATTATGAATATATTCATTAAAAAAAAAAAAAAATTTTTTTTTAAAGGTAGTCTGGTTTAAGTTATAAATAAACTTCTAAAATAAATGATGACCTAACACAAACTGGTACAAATCCAAATTTTTTAAAATAATAAATGTGTTAATTAGTAAAAAAAAAAGAAAAAGAAAAACTTCTTCTTTTTTTTAAGAATTTGAGCAGAGTTGCCCCCCCTGCCCCCCCTATAACATCGCCCATGTGTGTGTGTGTGTGTGTGTGTGTGCATGGGTGTGCATGTGTGTGTGTGTGCATCTGCATTACCTGAGTGATGATCTCCTGCTGTGTTCTCTGGCGTAGCATCCAGAACGCTTGAGCCGGGGCCATGACCTCTGAGGATGTCATCATTAGCATAGATGTCCTCCATCGCCATCTCCCTTCTGTTGGACTTCACCTTCTTCGTCATGTCTGGCTTGTTATACAGTAGATATCCTCAGAAATCTTTGTAGACCTTCCAAAGTTCTGTCACTATGCTACAACTTCACTACAATTCTTCTACCACAACTACACCGTCAGGGCTGTACGACAACTATGCTACAACTTCACTACAACTCTACTACCACAACTACACCGTCAGGGCTGTACGACAACTATGCTACAACTTCACTACAACTCTACTACCACAACTACACCGTCAGGGCTGTACGACAACTATGCTACAACTTCACTACAACTCTACTACCACAACTACACCGTCAGGGCTGTACGACAACTATGCTACAACTTCACTACAACTCTACTACCACAACTACACCGTCAGGGCTGTACGACAACTATGCTACAACTTCACTACAACTCTACTACCACAACTACACCGTCAGGGCTGTACCACAACTATGCTTCAACGCTCCCAGTCTCTCAGGGTGATCTGTCAGCAGGTTCGTCTCTCTCAGAGTGTGAGAGGGCTGGATGGTGTGAACTGGTTTTATCACAGTCTGTGTCACCATCATTCAGACAGGAAGGAAGTTATGAAGGGCATTTTGACAAACAGCTGTTCAGTTCCATGCCATAGTTTAACAGTATGTCTACAGTACGTGTTACTGTGTTACTTTGACTTTTGATGCAAAGCAAATTAAACGATTATGTGTGCAGTACATGTGCATTGTGTATGATAAAGTATATCTGTAGAGTACATGGGTGATTTTATAGGGGGGGAAGTGCCTTTTAAACTAATTAACACATTTATTAAATACATAATTGTGGTTTGTACCAGTTTGTGTTAGGTCATCATTCATTTTAAAAGTGTATTTAGTACTTAAACTAGGCTACCTTTAAAAAAAAAAAAAAAAATCATAATCCACCAATGGCACAACTCGTCCGTCGACCTCAACTATTTCCGGTTTGATCTGTTACCGCAAAAAAATGAGAACTGACAATACTGTAAGAGGCAGTTTAGCAGAGGAAGTAAGGCATCTGCGTTCTGGTGCTGCAGAGAGAGACGCAACTGGCTGTCATCAGCATAACAGTGAAAATGGATCCCATGGTGACGGATCATTTCCCCAAAAGGGAGCATCTATAGGGAGAACAACAGTGGACCAAGGACCGAGCCCTGAGGAACGCCAGAGAGGAAGCTTCTCCAAAACATATTCACCAAGACTCACACAGTCATTTGTGTCTGTGAGGTAGGTATGGAACCAGCTCAGTGTAGTCCCTGAAAAACCAATCCAGGTTTCAAGTCTGTTCAGAAGTATCCAGTTTTTGGGGCGCCCCGGTAGCTCACCGGGTAAGGTGCACGCCATATGAAGGGTAGTCCTTTGCACGGCGGACCCGGATTCGATTCCCGGCTCGGATCCTGTGCCGCATGTCCTCCCCCCCTCTCTCTCCCACGTTTCCTGTCTCTCTCAACTGTCCTGTCCATTAAAGCTGAAAAGCCCTAAAAAATATATCTTAAAGAAAAAAGTATGATCCCGTTTTTGTAAACATTAGCCTTTCATGCACAGAGGACCACTAAATGTGTACGATGTCATGCTATACCTACCTAATATGTAGGTATTGCCTACAGTACATGGACGATGCCTCGTTAGGCAGCTGCCCCTAATTGGGACACAGCCTGTGAGTTTAAATGAGTCAGTTTCTATTGTCTAGATGTGAGACAGGGCTATTCGACTTTAATTGTCACGCAGCATTAGTAGAGACATGTCTTTCCAAATTTTGGTTTGTGCCAGAATTGGCAACCCCTTGGGCCAGAAGTTCAGGACAACGTCTGATGCTGCCTTCCTTGACATGCCTGCTTTGGCTATGAAGGAGGTGTGGCCTGTGTCGTGACTGCCCCAAATTTGTGCCATGTCTTTGTGAGGTCATCCCATTTTGACATTATGTTCCCAAACAACAAGAAACCACGCACACACACACACATACACACACAACGTATGCACACACACACACACACACACACACAGATGCTAAATCACAGCCATTTTTTTTATGTGTTCAGTCATGAGCTGTTATCGAATCATCTCCTTTACTCAACACTATAACTACCACATGGTCATCATACTTAGTGTTCAGTCTGAGTACAGTAGCTTACATGTGATTATATTCTTCTTCATGTGTTTTAGGGCAATGTACCGTGAACTGTGTTTGCCCTGATGACTGTAAGGATCTGTTGAACTGGACAGTAATGTCTTGTTATAGTAGCTACTCTGCCTCAGTCACAGTGGGAGTGGATAGGAAGGAAATGACCTGGTAATTAAGGCCTGAAGCAAATAAACTCTACTTGAACTGAGGAGTCATCAATACAGACAATGACCAATGAAGTGACCACACACACACGCACGCGCGCGCACACACACACACACACACACACACACACACACACACACACACACACACACACACACACACACACACACACACATTGCTGTAGTAACGATTGGTTTATTTGAAGATGATGTCTGACTGTTGAAGGAGGTAAATATGATCTGATATGATCACTACTTGCCATGCTGTTCACAGAGGGACTATCCCTAACTCATGCTCCAAGAACTCATTCAAGTTTTCATCCAACAGATACCCAATATAATAAGTCGGTAAAATAAACAGTGAAATGGATAGGCTAATATTTTACATACAAACATACAGTACTCCTATACATACATACATGTCCTGTCCTGTCCTTCCTCATCTGACCCTTGTAGCCCTGGGGGGGGGTGGATGTGTGACTGCTAATTAGTGTACCTCTCATGCAAGCCCAGACCCTCATACCAGTACATCAACCCCCCTCCCTTCACTAGAAGATATCTGTCTTTACAGTATAATCATGGTAAATGCGGCAAATTAATCCTTAAGCAAACACAACAAAAGTTTTTTTTTCTTTTTCTTTTTTTTTCTTCTTTTTTTTTCCATTTTTTTTAAAAGTTAACTCATGCAACTTTCGCGCACGAGTCATCTTTTCGCGAGCTTCATTTGGCGGCGTCAAACCCGCCGTCGACATAGTCGCGCGCATTCCGACGGGGCGGCCGGAAGACGACGTGCCAGTCGGTCTGCCGGCGGCGTGGCGGGAGGGCGTGGCTCTCAGCAGCCGTGCTCGGGGACGATGCGACACTTGAGGACCTTCAGGAAGTTGTGCACCTTGTGGGAGTCCCGGCGGAAGCAGTAGAGCAGGTCGTGGTTGTTCATGAGGGGAGACGCGACGCCGTCCGCCCACGAGACCGACGCCTCCGGGAACGACAGGCTGCTCAAAGAGTTGCTGATTATCCCCAGGTGCTGCATCTGGCAGGACACATGCACGCACGCACGCACGCACACACACACACACATAGACATGCACACACACACACACAGACATGCACACGCACAGACATGCACGCACACACACACAGACATGCACGCACACACACAAACACACACACACACACAGACATACACGCACACACACGAACAAACAGACACAGACACACACACACACACACACACACACAAACACACACACACACAACACACACAGGGTTAGTTTGGAGCACTGTAAATACAATCATAGCCTACATACATCAAGTACATATAGTTATAGCCTCTCTCTCTCTCTCTCTCTCTCTCTCACACACACACACACACACACACACACACACACACACACACACACACACACACACACACACACACACACTGTTAAGGATTTTTATCCTTGGTTTAGTTAGATTGTCAAAGAACACGCTGAGTGGTCGATCAAAGCTGGTTTTAAACAAAGGCAATAGTTTATTCTATGTTACGATTCTGCAGAGTCGGACCCTCGCACAGGAAGTGAATCCGGGCTGAGTGAGTTCACGGGAGGACGGGGTCTTAGTTTATACAGTGAAAGAGGAAGTGACAGTTTCAGGGGGAAAACAGGGAAGTGATGTCACACAGGGAGGGATTTGTAGCTCTAACAGACTGATCTATGAGAACGAACTACAAAGTTTAGAACAACAGTCAATTAGGAAAACAAAACACTTTGTTGAGACTTGAAATTCATTCACAACACACACACACACACACACACTATCTCTCTCTCTCTCTCACACACACTCCACACACACACACACACACACACACACACACACACACACACACACACACACTCTCTCTCTCTCTCTCTCACACACACACACACACACACACACACACACACACACACACACACACACACACACACTCTCTCTCTCTCTTGACATAAGTTGCTCTAGATGAACAGGTGCATGTTCTCGTGCGCCCCAGTCTCTCACGCAGAGTAGAACAGAGCAGAACAGAGCAGAGCAGAGCAGAACAGAGCAGAACAGAGCAGAGCAGAGCAGAGCAGAGCAGAGCAGAACAGACAGAACAGAACAGAACAGAACAGAGCAGAGCAGAGCAGAACAGAGCAGAGCAGAGCAGAGCAGAGCAGAGCAGAACAGAGCAGAA
>NW_028176640.1:207772-212772 GCF_949987555.1 Borostomias antarcticus | reverse complement strand
CACAGGACACAGGACACAGGGGACAGGACACAGGGGACAGGACACAGGACACAGGGGACAGGACACAGGACACAGGACACAGGACACAGGACACAGGGGACAGGACACAGGGCACAGGGGACAGGACACAGGACACAGGACACAGGACACAGGACACAGGGGACAGGGGACAGGACACAGGACACAGGACACAGGACACAGGACACAGGACACAGGGGACAGGACAGAGGACACAGGGGACAGGGGACAGGACACAGGACACAGGACACAGGACACAGGGGACAGGACAGAGGACACAGGGGACAGGACAGGACCTACCTGGGCAGACTTTGCAGCACCTGTCGGTGAGGGTGATCTGCTCCGCCTCCGGACAGTCCAGGACCGGGCAGGGGGGCGCCCCCACCCTCCGCATGGAACCAGCCTGACCACACCACAGAACACTTAGAACCTGACCACATCATAGAACACTTAGAACCTGACCGCATCATAGAACACTTAGAACCTGACCACATCACAGAACACTTAGAACCTGACCACATCACAGAACACTTAGAACCTGACCACACCATAGAACACTTAGAACCTGACCACATCACAGAACACTTAGAACCTGACCACACCATAGAACACTTAGAACCTGACCGCACCATAGAACACTTAGAGCCTGACCACATCATAGAACACTTAGAACCTGACCACATCACAGAACACTTAGAACCAGACCACATCACAGAACACTTAGAACCTGACCACACCATAGAACACTTAGAACCTGACCACATCACAGAACACTTAGAACCTGACCACATCATAGAACACTTAGAACCTGACCGCACCATAGAACACTTAGAGCCTGACCACACCACAGAACACTTAGAACCTGACCACATCACAGAACACTTAGAACCAGACCACATCACAGAACACTTAGAACCTGACCACACCATAGAACACTTAGAACCTGACCACATCATAGAACACTTAGAACCTGACCACATCATAGAACACTTAGAACCTGACCGCACCATAGAACACTTAGAGCCTGACCACATCATAGAACACTTAGAACCTGACCACACCACAGAACACTTAGAACCTGACCGCATCACAGAACACTTAGAACCTGACCACATCATAGAACACTTAGAACCTGACCACATCATAGAACACTTAGAACCTGACCACATCATAGAACACTTAGAACCTGACCACACCACAGAACACTTAGAACCTGACCACATCACAGAACACTTAGAACCTGACCACATCATAGAACACTTAGAACCTGACCACATCATAGAACACTTAGAACCTGACCACATCATAGAACACGTAGAACCTGACCACATCATAGAACACTTAGAACCTGACCACATCACAGAACACTTAGAACCTGACCGCATCATAGAACACTTAGAACCTGACCACATCATAGAACACTTAGAACCTGACCACATCATAGAACACTTAGAGCCTGACCACATCATAGAACACTTAGAACCTCACCGCATCATAGAACACTTAGAACCTGACCACATCATAGAACACTTAGAGCCTGACCACATCATAGAACACTTAGAACCTGACCACACCACAGAACACTTAGAACCTGACCACATCACAGAACACTTAGAACCTGACCACATCATAGAACACTTAGAACCTGACCACATCATAGAACACTTAGAACCTGACCACATCATAGAACACTTAGAACCTGACCACACCACAGAACACTTAGAACCTGACCACATCACAGAACACTTAGAACCTGACCACATCATAGAACACTTAGAACCTGACCACATCATAGAACACGTAGAACCTGACCACATCATAGAACACTTAGAACCTGACCACATCACAGAACACTTAGAACCTGACCGCATCATAGAACACTTAGAACCTGACCACATCATAGAACACTTAGAACCTGACCACATCATATAACACTTAGAGCCTGACCACATCATAGAACACTTAGAACCTCACCGCATCATAGAACACTTAGAACCTGACCACATCACAGAACACTTAGAACCTGACCGCATCACAGAACACTTAGAACCTGACCGCATCACAGAACACTTAGAACCTGACCGCATCATAGAACACTTAGAACCTGACCGCATCACAGAACACTTAGAACCTGACCGCATCACAGAACACTTAGAACCTGACCACACCATAGAACACTTAGAACCTGACCGCATCACAGAACACTTAGAACCTGACCGCATCATAGAACACTTAGAACCTGACCGCATCACAGAACACTTAGAACCTGACCGCATCATAGAACACTTAGAACCTGACCACACCATAGAACACTTAGAACCTGACCACACCATAGAACACTTAGAACCTGACCGCATCATAGAACACTTAGAACCTGACCACATCATAGAACACTTAGAACCTGACCACATCATAGAACACTTAGAACCTGACCACATCATAGAACACTTAGAACCTGACCACACCATAGAACACTTAGAACCTGACCACACCATAGAACACTTAGAACCTGACCGCATCATAGAACACTTAGAACCTGACCACACCATAGAACACTTAGAACCTGACCGCATCATAGAACACTTAGAACCTGACCACATCATAGAACACTTAGAACCTGACCACATCATAGAACACTTAGAACCTGACCACATCACAGAACATTTAGGACCTGACCACATCATAGAACACTTAGAACCTTGACCACATCATAGAACACTTAGAACCTGACCACATCATAGAACACTTAGAACCTCACCACATCATAGAACACTTAGAACCTGACCACATCATAGAACATTTAGGACCTGACCACATCATAGAACACTTAGAACCTGACCACATCATAGAACATTTAGGACCTGACCACATCATAGAACACTTAGAACCTGACCACATCATAGAACACTTAGAACCTGACCACATCATAGAACATTTAGGACCTGACCACATCATAGAACACTTAGAGCCTGACCACATCATAGAACACTTAGAACCTGACCACATCATAGAACACTTAGAACCTGACCACATCATAGAACACTTAGAACCTGACCACATCATAGAACAATTAGCACCTGACCACATCATAGAACACTTAGAACCTGACCGCATCATAGAACACTTAGAACCTGACCACACCATAGAACACTTAGAACCTGACCGCATCATAGAACACTTAGAACCTGACACATCATAGAACACTTAGAACCTGACCACATCATAGAACACTTAGAACCTGACCACATCCTAGAACACTTAGAACCTGACCGCATCATAGAACACTTAGGGGCGAATTCACTAAAGGATTGCGCAGCTTTTCCTGACGCAAAGCCTGTGCAAATAAGTCAAAAATTATGTTTGCTATTCACAAAGCCCTCGCAAAGGGTGAAATACGGTGTTAACTGCGTTGCGTTCGTCATTGCGTTTCTCTGCGCCGGTGTTATTAGCTCATATTTAAATTAGGTAATATGGGCGGAGAATGTTCCCCTTTCTATGCAAATGAACATTATTGCAAAACCCGCCCAATTCACAAAGATCGGCGCAAATTGCCTCACGCAGTTAAAGTGAAATTAATACCGTTTTCAGAAACGTGGTGGTATTTAAGCGCAAGGGGTGTCGCGGCCAGCCTGTCCGCTGATCATGGCAGCAGTGATTGTTGCGAGGCGAAGGCATCGCAATGCCAGGCATGTTGTTCGTGAGAGAATATTTAGAAGAAGGTCACTTTTTGATTTAACACTAGAACCACCGCGGTACCTGTTTGGACACCAGAGCGCGCAGCTCTTCAGCCAACTGGAGGATGAAGTCGCGTCTGGGGAGGCTCAGTTGACTATGCGTCTCTCCACCCGTCCCCAGCGAGTCCAAGCTCCCCCAATGAATAATACTCATTTATAATAGCCTACATAGCACGAAACTGTGCGTATAATAGTCTAAACGCGAAACTGCGCATTCCCTATAGCTGTTCATTGAACGGCTGGGGGCCGATATAGGTATAAATACATAAATAAAAACATAGCCTACACAATATTTTTTTTATTTGAATGGTCTTGAAAATATTTTGCTTTTGTATCATAGGTGACGGCAGGTATCATCTTCAGCCATGGATGATGACTCCCGTGCGTAATCCTTCCAAGGTTGGAGAGGCGGCGTACAACTGGGCTCACATCAGGACGCGCGGTGTGATTGAGTGCACATTTGGAATCCTGAAAAGCCGTTTAGATGCCTAGATCGTACCGGTGGGGCAATGTTATACACTCCCCCAAAAGTATGCCAGATCATCGTGCTGCAACTTGCATAACATAAAATGACAATTTTTCCTTTGTTCGTCTTTTCAAATAATTCCACCTCCGTTTGCAGTCACCTGCGTTTACACACACAAATGGCACTGACTGCTTGTGAAATTAAACCCCAAATATGATTTTTGGCTGTAGCCGTCATATTTTTGTTGGAAAGCTGTGAGACATGTTTTTGAACCTCGTCCGTGAGGACTTCAAGTTCGCGGTCTGAGAATCGTATCTTTCTCTTTCTGTCTGCCATCGTCCAATGATATGCATACGAGTTACGCTGTATGCGCAGTATTTATAGTCATTTCCTATATCAGCAGCAAATTGCACTCAGCCGCAAACACCGAATGGGCGTGTTTGCGCTGGGATATTATTAGCGCAATGTCTTTAGTGAATAGGTTTTTAAAACGGAGCACATAGCGGGCGCAACTGACGCGCAATATAATGGTGCAATTAGCGGGCGCAATTTGCTTTAGTGAATTCGCCCCTTAGAACCTGACCGCATCATAGAACACTTAGAACCTGACCACACCATAGAACACTTAGAACCTCACCACATCATAGAACACTTAGAGCCTGACCACATCATAGAACACTTAGAACCTGACCATATCATAGAACACTTAGAACCTGACCACATCATAGAACACTTAGAACCTCACCACATCATAGAACACTTAGAACCTTGACCACATCATA
>NW_028176640.1:200272-202772 GCF_949987555.1 Borostomias antarcticus | reverse complement strand
TTTCTAGATGACATAATGGGAACACTTCTGGGTTGAGGACAGAAGGAGCAGAACAGAACAAAAGGAAGGATAGAAGGAAAAAAAGAGTGATGGGGAGAAACCGAGGCCGCAGCAGAGAGAGGGATGGAGTGATAGAGCACCGTAATTGCGTCTTTTACGGCTCCACAGTCCTCGCCTCCACGCCCACCTCCCTCTGCTCCCCCTGGGGCTGGCGCTGTGGGGGGAGGGGGGGTGGGGTGGGGCTCCGGGCCAGCCCTGCTCCCCCCCCCCCGCCTCCGTGTCTCCAGAGTCCGGGTGCGTTCCCGCTCCTCGTCCCGGGAGACCGATCCAGAGACGCCCCAGAACCTCGGCACGTGTTGTTCCTTCCCGAGCCAGTGTGCAGCGCTCGGCTTGCCTGCCGATCCTCCTCTGGACCGGTTCATCGACCATCTGACCCCCTCTTCTGACCCTCGACCACGGAACAGGATGTCGGAACCATTGATGTTGTTTGCTCATCACCTGACCCTTGACCTTTCTTTTGGATAACGGACTGGCTGACGCTACTAAAACGCCCTTCGGCCGTTCCCCCTCCCCCCTGCCTCCTGGGTCATGCACTTTGACCCTGTTTCATCCCAGCCTTAAATCCCACATCGCCATTCCAGATATGTGCTTCCATCAGGATTATTGTCGCTATTTAGGATTAAGATTGTCGAGTCAAGTAAACAATGCTAAAATGAGCTCTTGCTAATTACCACAACGAAAATAAAACCAGATGATGATCATGGTCTGTGTTTAAACTGCTGAAGATCTTGACGACCACAGATCCTCAGACATGGATCGTTAACTGTGACTGTTCAAGTGTGACTGTTGAATGTACAGTAGTCATCCGGTGTACACGTTGCCGTGGATACGGCCGGGCGTCTCACCTCTGGCCAGCGCGGTGCACGGAGAGGAGGACTCCAGAGTTGAGTCGGTCCTGCTTGAGGGTGACCAGCACGCCGAACTCTGACCTCTTCCTCAGCTTGGCCACGATCCGCTCGGCCACGCCCGGCTGAGCACGCACGTCCCTCCAGGAGTCTGACGGTAGGACACAGAACATCAGGACTGAACACCGCTCAACACTGCCACCCAGCTCAACAGATAGATAGATAGATAGATAGATAGATAGATAGATAGATAGATAGATAGATAGATAGATAGATAGATAGATAGATAGATAGATAGATAGATAGATACATAGATAGATAGATAGATAGATAGATACATAGATAGATAGATAAAGTAGATAAGATATATATATAGATACAGTAGATAGAGATAGATAGATAGATAGATAGACAGACAGACAGACAGATAGATAGTTAGATAGATAGATAGATAGATAGATAGATAGATAGATAGATAGATAGATAGATAGATAGATAGATAGATAGATAGATAGATAGATAGATAGATAGATAGATAGATAAATAGATAGATAGATAGATAGATAGATAGATAGATAGATAGACACAGTAGATAGATAGATAGATAGATTAGATAGATACAGTAGATAGATAGATAGATAGATAGATAGATAGATAGATAGATAGATAGATAGATAGATAGATAGATAGATAGATAGATAGATTGATAGAGATAGATAGATAGATAGATAGATAGATAGATAGATAGATAGATAGATAGATAGATAGCAATACACAACACACCAAGAGGCAGACGGCAAATTCAGTCAATAGACATGTCATAAAACACTGCCCAATCAGTGGCAAGTCTGGCGACGCAAATTAATCTGATTCGGGCCGCGGGATTCTCTCAGCACCAATCAGATTCGATCCAGACTATTTTGCAAGAGCACCGTCGCTGTAAAACGCACCTGGGACCCCCTCGAAAACTAGATGATTCATCTGCTTTATCCCATTAATGGTTTATCCCATTACAATAAAATCTCTTCAAAATGTTTTTAATATCTGAATCTGAATCGGCATCTCAATGAGGAAGTCAGCACGTATGTTATTATTAATGATTTTTTCAGAAATGCTTTGGGCTGCAACAACGACTCAACAAATGATTTATGGTCTTACTAAATGTTTAACAAATCACTTATTACCCATGAAAAAAAAATCAATACAAGTAGATTTAATCAAGGAATATTTGTGTTCCTCCACATTAAAGAAAATGTAATGATGAACAAATCAAGTACAATGTTGATAATGCATTATAAATAATGTATAAATCATGTGTACATGTTATACAAATTTAGTTATACATGATTTAATAATCATTTACAAATACAGATGGTTTGTTCATGCCATGATTAGTTCATTAGCTATTCATTCTGATTCTGATGTGAGAGGGTGTTATAATGTGACTTAGTGACAGAGGGTGTTATAATGTGACTTAGTGACAGAGGGTGTTATAATGTGACTTAGTGACAGAGGGTGTTATAATGTGACTAAGTGACAGAGGGTGTTATAATGTGACTTAGTGACAGAGGGTGTTATAATGTGACTTAGTGACA
>NW_028176640.1:180272-185272 GCF_949987555.1 Borostomias antarcticus | reverse complement strand
AGATGATACGATAACAAAATCGATCATCGACCTTCTGATGCCAGGTGTACTTGTGGGCATCCTTGTGTTCGAACATGGTGTTTGTTATGGACAAACCGTGACTAGCACAGAAGTCCAACAACAAAACACCACTCGGGTTCAGATCGTGGTGGCCATGCCTCCCAATCACGCCCCTCCAAGTTTCTCCATCATTGCCCACGTGTGCATGTGCAAGTCCCCCAATAGGACAGTGGAGTCCCCTGCAGGAGCCCCAAATAGGACTCCACTTAGGGTCTGCAGGAAGGCTGAGTACTCTGAACTGCTGTTCGGTGCATAAGCACAAACCACAGTCAGAGTCCCCCCCCAACAGTCCTAAGGCGAAGGGAGGCGACCCTCTTGTCCACTGGGGTGAACTCCAGCACAGAGGCGCTCAGCTGGGGGCTAGCTAGTATAGCCACACCTGCCTTACGCCCCATACCGTGAGCAACTCCGGAGAAGAACAGGGTCCAACCCCTATCCAGGAGTTTGGTTCCGGTGCCGGTGCTGTGTGTGGAGGTTAGCCCCACCAGGTGTAATTGGTATCGCTCCACCTCCCTCACAAGCTCCAGCTCCTTCCCCCCCAGCGAGGTCACGTTCCATGTCCCCAGAGCCAGCCTTTGCCGCCCGGGTCCGGTCCGTCGGTGCCCCCCGCCTTCACCGCCACCTAGTTGGCAGCGCACCCGACCCCGACAATTCCTCCCGCGGGTGGTGGGTCCACGGGACGATGGAGGATGAGATGGTGTTGCCAAGTTGCTTGTTCGGGCTGGGCTGGGTTGCTTGTTCTGTCATCAGGGGTTGTTTCCTGTAACCCCAGGTAGGGGGGCTAGGAGGGTACTACCACTTGCCCAAGGTGGACCCCCAGACTAGTGGAGGGAAGGAGGCGTCTTACTTCTCCATTCGAGTTTTGCACTGAAAACTAGCCACTGCCTACATGTACAATAACATTTAAAGGATTTCAATTTTATTTTTCATCACAGACTGATTGCAGTGTTCTTAATTCTATTAAAAAGACCCATAGCGCCATGGCCCTACTGCACCCAGATATGGGCCCCTGCACGCCTGGGGTACCCTGAGTCATTACCCCACCCCCCCCTGCACGCCTGGGGTACCCTGAGTCATTACCCCATCCCCCCCTGCACGCCTGGGGTACCCTGAGTCATTACCCCACCCCCCCCTGCACGCCTGGGGTACCCTGAGTCATTACCCCACCCCCCCCTGCACGCCTGGGGTACCCTGAGTCATTACCCCACCCCCCCCTGCACGCCTGGGGTACCCTGAGTCATTACCCCACCCCCCCCTGCACGCCTGGGGTACCCTGAGTCATTACCCCACCCCCCCCTGCACGCCTGGGGTACCCTGAGTCATTACCCCACCCCCCCCTGCACGCCTGGGGTACCCTGAGTCATTACCCCACCCCCCTTCCTTCCTTTCCAACAACATGGTTACTGTAGTGGTCTTATCTCCCTCCCCTGCCCCAAGTCAGTGGGGGGTCAGGTGTCCCTGCTGATGCTAGTGCAGTACAAGCTGACACACACACACACACTAAACACACACACACACACACACACACATACACTCTTTCTCTTACAGAAGATGTACATATGGATGTATATAGTCCCTGTTATTCCTCTGTGTGTGCTACTACCCTCTTATCTAGTGTGTGTGTGTGTGTGTGCTACTACCCTCTTATCTAGTGTGTGTGTGTGTGTGTGTGCTACTACCCTCTTATCTAGTGTGTGTGTGTGTGTGTGTGCTACTACCCTCTTATCTAGTGTGTGTGTGTGTGTGTGTGCTACTACCCTCTTATCTAGTGTGTGTGTGTGTGTGTGTGCTACTACCCTCTTATCTAGTGTGTGTGTGTGCTACTACCCTCTTATCTAGTGTGTGTGTGTGTGCTACTACCCTCTTATCTAGTGTGTGTGTGTGTGCTACTACCCTCTTATCTAGTGTGTGTGTGTGTGCTACTACCCTCTTATCTAGTGTGTGTGTGTGCTACTACCCTCTTATCTAGTGTGTGTGTGTGTGCTACTACCCTCTTATCTAGTGTGTGTGTGTGTGCTACTACCCTCTTATCTAGTGTGTGTGTGTGCTACTACCCTCTTATCTAGTGTGTGTGTGTGTGCTACTACCCTCTTATCTAGTGTGTGTGTGTGTGTGTGTGCTACTACCCTCTTATCTAGTGTGTGTGTGTGTATGCTACTACCCTCTTATCTAGTGTGTGTGTGTGTGTGCTACTACCCTCTTATCTAGTGTGTGTGTGTGTGCTACTACCCTCTTATCTAGTGTGTGTGTGTGTGTGTGTGTGCTACTACCCTCTTATCTAGTGTGTGTGTGTATACTACTACCCTCTTATCTAGTGTGTGTGTGTGTGTGTGTATACTACCCTCTTATCTAGTGTGGGTGTGTATGCTACTACCCTCTTATCTAGTGTGTGTGTGTGTGTGTGTGCTACTACCCTCTTATCTAGTGTGTGTGTGTGTGCTACTACCCTCTTATCTAGTGTGTGTGTGTGTGTGTGTGTGCTACTACCCTCTTATCTAGTGTGTGTGTGTGTACTACCCTCTTATCTAGTGTGTGTGTGTGTGTGTGTGTGCTACTACCCTCTTATCTAGTGTGTGTGTATGCTACTACCCTCTTATCTAGTGTGTGTGTGTGTGTGTGTGTGTGCTACTACCCTCTTATCTAGTGTGTGTGTATACTACTACCCTCTTATCTAGTGTGTGTGTGTGTGTGTGTGTGTGTGCTACTACCCTCTTATCTAGTGTGTGTGTGTGTGTACTACTACCCTCTTATCTAGTGTGTGTGTGTATACTACTACCCTCTTATCTAGTGTGTGTGTGTGCTACTACCCTCTTATCTAGTGTGTGTGTGTGCTACTACCCTCTTATCTAGTGTGTGTGTGTATACTACCCTCTTATCTAGTGTGTGTGTGTGCTACTACCCTCTTATCTAGTGTGTGTGTATACTACTACCCTCTTATCTAGTGTGTGTGTGTGCTACTACCCTCTTATCTAGTGTGTGTGTGTGCTACTACCCTCTTATCTAGTGTGTGTGTGTGTGTGCTACTACCCTCTTATCTAGTGTGTGTGTATACTACTACCCTCTTATCTAGTGTGTGTGTGTGTACTACTACCCTCTTATCTAGTGTGTGTGTGTATACTACTACCCTCTTATCTAGTGTGTGTGTATGCTACTACCCTCTTATCTAGTGTGTGTGTGTGTGCTACTACCCTCTTATCTAGTGTGTGTGTGTGCTACTACCCTCTTATCTAGTGTGTGTGTATACTACCCTCTTATCTAGTGTGTGTGTGTATATACTACCCTCTTATCTAGTGTGTGTGTGTATACTACCCTCTTATCTAGTGTGTGTGTGTGCTACTACCCTCTTATCTAGTGTGTGTGTGTATACTACCCTCTTATCTAGTGTGTGTGTGTATATACTACCCTCTTATCTAGTGTGTGTGTGTATACTACCCTCTTATCTAGTGTGTGTGTGTATACTACCCTCTTATCTAGTGTGTGTGTGTATATACTACCCTCTTATCTAGTGTGTGTGTATACTACCCTCTTATCTAGTGTGTGTGTGTATATACTACCCTCTTATCTAGTGTGTGTGTGTGTGTACTACTACCCTCTTATCTAGTGTGTGTGTGTGCTACTACCCTCTTATCTAGTGTGTGTGTGTGCTACTACCCTCTTATCTAGTGTGTGTGTGTGCTACTACCCTCTTATCTAGTGTGTGTGTGTGCTACTACCCTCTTATCTAGTGTGTGTGTGTATGCTACTACCCTCTTATCTAGTGTGTGTGTGTGTGTGTGTGCTACTACCCTCTTATCTAGTGTGTGTGTGTATGCTACTACCCTCTTATCTAGTGTGTGTGTGTATACTACTACCCTCTTATATAGTGTGTGTGTGTGTGTGTGTGCTACTACCCTCTTATCTAGTGTGTGTGTGTATACTACCCTCTTATCTAGTGTGTGTGTGTGTGTGTGTGTGTGCTACTACCCTCTTATCTAGTGTGTGTGTGTGTGTGTGCTACTACCCTCTTATCTAGTGTGTGTGTGTGTGTGTGCTACTACCCTCTTATCTAGTGTGTCTGTTCCATTACTCTGTATAAACTGTTTCATTCTCTTTCCAACCTTTCTGTTATCAGACCTGCAAACTTGTCACCTTCTGGCTACAGTCACCTTTTTTATGTTAACCATGGTAGTTTCAGTGAATCTAGAGGGTTTTAGTTTTGTATGTCGTCACCTTTTTCACTACTCCAGAGTTTGCAGGTCTGGTCATTTCAACTGCTGAACTGTCAAATGTCCCCATGGGCGATCAATAAAGTATCTATCTTTCTATCAGTACTATTAGAGGCACACTGATCCAGGATATGTCATTGACGTCCATCGATGATGTCATAGGTTGGTAGTGACGCCTGGGGGGAGTGATGCAAACATGGGAGTGGGGGGAAAAAATGATGACGAATGAAGCAAATGATCACGAACAGCAAGCATTTTCTGCCACCCCTCCTCTGTCTGTCTCTCTTTCAACCCTGCCCTCTCTCCCTCTCCCTCTCTCTCTCTCTCTCTCTCTCACTCTCTCTCTCTCCTTGGTATTTAACGTACGTCACAGATGTCACAGAAGGACCCCCGCCTTAAACTCTGTGGGACTTTAAATAGACGACTTCCACCGTTCCACTCCAGCTGCACGGGATCCAGCGAGGCATCGGCATGTCACGCAACTTCAAATCAGGTATCTATCTCCCGAGAGCCAGCATGGAGCTCCCTCCAGGAGCCTGCTCCGGTCCAGCTCCAGCCTGGGGCATGCAGCCTCTGGGTCCTGCTGGCGAGCCTGTCGGACCGGATTCCTCCCTCTTCCCTCTCTTCTCCTCCACTGCCTCTCATCCCTCTGTCCCTTGCTTCTTTTCTATTCTGCCCTGCTTCTCATCAACTCGTCTCTCTCTCTCCCTAGGCTCAGAGCTCTCTCTCTCTCTC